>NC_057795.1:674446615-674457002 GCF_018294505.1 Triticum aestivum | reverse complement strand
ACCTCCCACTCGGGGGCTTAACTGCAGCCCAGTGCTCGCCTAAGTATCTGAAATCCTACCGAGTGGAGAGCAGACCTCCCACTCGGGGGCTTAGCTGCAGCCCAGTGCTCGCCTAAGTATCTGAAATCCTACCGAGTGGAGAGCAGACCTCACACTCGGGGGCTTAGCTGCAGCCCAGTGCTCGCCTAAGTGTCTGAAATCCTACCGAGTGGAGAGCAGACCTCCCACTCGGGGGCTTAGCTGCAGCCCAGTGCTCGCCTAAGTGAATTAAGGGGCAAGCCGATGGCAATAAGCGCTTTGCTTTAACCTGCAAGAGACGCCTCAAACCAAATGCAAACATATTCGGCAACGAACCCAAGTTCGGATAACACCTAACGAAACCGAAAGTGCTCAGGCGCTAGGCCTGTTAAGGTTTGTCGGTTACAAAACTCACTCGGCATACCGAGGCAAATTTAAAGTATCAAGCTCTGAAGTATTTTAGCCCTCCTGTGGAGGGCTGGAAGGTGCCACAAACTCGTCCAGATCAATTCCATCTGCAATCCGAGTGGCAGCGGCAATGAAGGTCTCCATGCAAGATCTGAAATCGTGCTTCTTGGTGTTGGCCACCCTAAGAGCCACCAGCTTGTCCTCTCGTGCATCCTTGCCGTGAACGTGGACCAGAGACAGAGCAACATCCGCGCCGCACCTGGCCGAAGACTTCTTCCACTCCTGCACTCGACTTGGGACCTCGTTCAGTCGAGTCATGAGAGACTTGAGGTCATTCTGGAGTGTCTCTCTTGGCCAGAGTGTTGTGTCGATGCGGGAAGTTGCGACCTTCAGCCTTGCGAGATAATCGATGACGGCAGCAACACGAGATTCAAGTCGGAGCACGTTCATGGCAACTTCATCTTTCACAGGGGAGTTGATGGGGTCCAGGTTTACTTCCAGTCGACCAGTCTCCTCTTCAAAGTTCTGACAAAATTCTGCAAGCACAACCACCGAGTCAAGACAAACAGTCGGAGGTCACAATTAAAATATTTGTTTGATACAAAGGATTACCTTCAAGCATGAGGAACAACTTCTTGGCGAGTCCACCCAGATAAGCCTCTAATTCATTCTTCTTTCTCTTCAACTCACTGGCCTTGTCATTCAGGGTGGTCTTGTCGCTTTTCAGTCGAGTGACCTCCTGGTTGGCAGCATCAAGAGCAGCTTGCAGATTGGTGTTTTCTTCTTCAAGCTTAGTCACTGAAGCTAGCTTCTCATCCGCTAGCCTGGTCTTCTCTAAAGCAGTTTTTTGCATCTCAGCCAAGTCAAGCTCTTGTTTCTTCAGGGCATCCCTCACTTTTCCTGCAAAGTTACAGTGAGATTAGATTTGGAAACAAGTGAGAGGCAAAGGCAGTCGTCAAAGGCCTCACCAAGCATACCTTTAGCTTCCTCCTTTGCCTTCGTCAAGTTCTCTTGGGCCAGTTTCAGATCGAGCTCAAGCTGAATGTGTTTGTTCTCCAACTCAGTATAACGAGCCACAAGGTCACAGGATTTCTACGAAGAACCAATCGACAGATGTCAAAGACAATTCACTTCCGAGTGAGTAAGGAAAAATCATAGCATTTCTAAGACTACGGCCGAATGCAAGCATTCGACCATAGTCTCGGGGACTACACCCAGTGGGTGCAATCAGCGTGCCCCCACTAGTTTCATCAGTTAGGGTCGACCAGTCGACCGACAACACAAAAAAACGGAGGTGTTCTTCAGACTATAATCGACTGCAAGCAGTTGACCACAGTCTCGGGGACTACACCCAGTGGGTGCACTCAGCGTGCCCCCACCGGTCTATGAATCTATTCGACCTAGTCGAGTAAGGAAAAAACTTAAGACATAAAGACTATAGTCGACTGCCAGCAGTCGACCATAGCCTTGGGGACTACACCCAGTGGGTGCACTCAGCGTGCCCCCACCGGTCTATGAATCTATTCGACCTAGTCGAGTAAGGAAAAAACTTAAGACATAAAGTCTATAGTCGACTGCCAGCAGTCGACCATAGCCTTGGGGACTACACCCAGTGG
Source organism: Triticum aestivum (assembly GCF_018294505.1). Taxonomy (NCBI): domain Eukaryota; kingdom Viridiplantae; phylum Streptophyta; class Magnoliopsida; order Poales; family Poaceae; genus Triticum; species Triticum aestivum. The sequence goes on along the minus strand of NC_057795.1, from coordinate 674,454,960 downwards.
GTGCACTCAGCGTGCCCCCACTAGTCCAGAATTTCAATCGACACACCCAGTGGGTGCGAGACAAAATCTAAGAATTGCAGAAAGAAGAGTTTACAGATATCATATCCTAACAGAACAGGCAGTGACCGACTGACCTGAACATTACTCTGAAGAGCCGAACTGGCGTCATAGGCTGCCTGGCTAGCTTCTCGTATCGCCTTCACTTGCTCCATCATGACCCCCGCTTGGCGTATCGCTTCTCTAGCAGCACTGGCTTGGTCTTCTGGAACGGGGTAGGTGGAGAAAAGCGAGGGTTGAGCAGCACTCGACGACGAAGGGCGAGCACTCGTCAACGGCACTGTGAAGGTTACGGTGGGTCGAGTGACATTGTCTCCCTCCAAAACCAACGTCTCGGGTGCCGGCACATCCTGAGTCGCCTTGCCAGCAGACGTTTTCTTGCTTCTCCTCAGCCGTGGTGGTTCTTCGTCATCGTCGTCAGGAAGGTCAATAACAATGTTAGATGAAACTGCAGAAAGAATCAAAATTAGAGACAATAAGTCAGTCGACTGAAAACGGTAGCACAAGAGTCGTACCAGGTTTCGAGGTTGCAGCATCCTCCATCTCATGGTCTTCGGCCCTCGCCGAAGTGTCGGAAGTAGCAGCGCTGCAGTTCCAAAAGTCAGTCGATTGGCCCATGAGTCGGCCAAGAACAAGTTCATGAAACAGGGAAAGCTCAAAACTACCATTACCCTGAGATAGTGGGGATCACCATCTTCATCTTCGGCAAGACCTTTGCAGGCTTCGACGGCGCCACTCGAGATTGCTTCGGAGCCTTCTCAGTCGGTGCCGGAGAAGTAGTCCGAGGGCGCTTGGTCGACTGGGAAGCGGTTGCGACCCCCTTACCCCGCTCAGTCGCGGGATCATGGGCAAGCTTCGAGCATCTTTCCGAGCGGGGAGGTGCAACTTCCTCCTCCTCCTCTTCTTCTTCTTCCTCCTCACCAGATTCATCACCCTCGTCGTCGTCGTCAGCATCCGAATCCCACTCCTCCGGGCTTTCGCCCCCGCTTCCTTCCTCCTCCTCAGTCGGCGTCTGCGCCCCATTGGGCATCGAGTACAATTCGGTGGTGGCCTGTCAGACAACAAAACAAAGATCAATCGACCGATTCGCGGAAAAGCAGAATGGATAAAGCAAGATCACAATCGGGAATAAGTGGCCATACCGCGTCCGGCGTATAAGTATAGTCGAGTGGCGGGATCCTCCTAGCCCCTCGAGGCTTGTCCTTGTTCCCTGTAATGGCGGCCACCCATCTCTCCAGCGTGGCGTCGTCGACTGCCTCTGGATGGACCCGAGTGGTGTCTTCGGTACCGCAGTACAGCCACATCGGGTGGCCTCGGTACTGGAGCGGTTGGATGCGCCGCCTAAGGAAGACTTCCAGAAGATCCATGTCCGTCACTCCATCCCGAACGAGTTGGACCACGCGCTCCATCAACATTTTTACCTCGGCTTTCTCCTCAGGAAGCACCTTCAGAGAAGACGGATTGTCCACTCGGTCCATGGAGAACGGAGGGAGACCAGTTGACTGCCCCGGCGTTGACTCGTCTTGGCAGTAGAACCAAGTCGACTGCCACCCTCTAACCGACTCAGGAAGGGTCATGGCCGGGAAAGTGCTCTTATTCCTCAACTGAATCCCAAGACCCACGCACATCTGAATAACCTTGGTCCTCTCATCATCCGGACTCACTTTTTTTACTGTCTGTGAGCGACAGGTGAATATGTGCTTGAAGAGACCCCAGTGCGGTCGACAACCCAGGAAGTTCTCGCACATGGACACAAAGGCAGCAAGATAGGCGATGGAATTGGGATTGAAATGGTGGAGTTGCGCCCCAAAGAAATTCAGAAACCCACGGAAGAACACACTCGGCGGCAGAGAAAAACCACGATCTACGTGAGTGGCTAAGAGAATGCACTCACCCTCCTGCGGCTGCGGTTGACACTCGGACCCCGGGAGCCTCGCTGACCCATGGGGGATCAGTCCCTCATTGGCCAGGTCGTTGAGATCTTTCTCTGTGATGGTCGAGCGGATCCAATCCCCTTGGACCCAACCCTTTGGCAGGCGGGACCTCGACGAAGATCCGCCCCGACTGGACGGTCTCCCCTTCGCTTGCCCCGTCACCGTCGCCTTCTTCGCGCGCTCTAGGGCCGCCGTCTTCTCCTTCACCATTGTCGCCGGCGAAGCGCGCAAGAGGTGGATAGGCGGAGCCGGGAGCAGGCGCAGTGGGCGGAAGCAGAGAGGGAAGAGAGAAGAATGGGAAGGCACTGTTCAAAAAACCCTCCCCCGGCGCTTTATATAAGGACGTTTCCGAGTGGCTGACGAGTGGATCCTAGCGATCTTGTCACATCCCGAAATAGTCGCGCGCGCACGATACGTGGCGAAAAAGGCGGCACGGAAATCGAGGCGTCCACGCCTTATCCCGTCTGATTGCCGCGGACCGCCCCTCGTGCGCTTCCCAAATTTTGGATCCCGCAAAATCCGCTAGCAGCAGATCAATCTGTCAGACAATATCTTTCCCGCGATCCGTCGCTCGGGAGTTCTCCAAAGTTCAAAAGTTCACTCAACAGAAGATAAGAATGGATCAAGGCGACTGAAGTAAATGTTGACGCCAACACCGAAAGAAAAATCGCCAATCCAAGATACGACACAATCAAAGCGCAAGAAATGAGTCGGAGAAAATCATCAACTCCTTCCTCACTCGAACCTCGATCCATTCGGGGGCTAATGATGAGGATATGTACCTAGGGTAGGGTCATAGACCTATCTAGGATACCATGCCCAAGGACATCCTTAGACGAAGCTACCTTCCAATCGACCAAGAGAGACTCCACTCGACCGTCTAGAAGACACTCGACAAACCTGAAGACACTCGACCATCAAGACCCACTCGACCATCAGGAGTTCAGGATCTACTCTGCATCCAAACGGTCTGTAATTAAGTAGTCTTAATGGTCATGATGACACTTTAAGTAGGGCGTTACCAGTAACTCCCTGCCTTAATGTACTTTAATCCTTTGCTACGTGGGATGGCTGGGGTCTTGGCATCCTCTATATAAGCCACCCCCCTCCACTGGTAGAAGGGTTCGCACCCATGTAACTCATATACACAGAAATCAGTCAACCGCCTCCGGGCTCCGAGACGTAGGGCTTTTACTTCCTTCGAGAAGGGCCTGAACTCGCTAAACACTCGTGTGTACAACTACTCCATAGCTAGGATCTTGCCTCTCCATACCTACCCCCCATTCTACTATCAGACTTAGAACCACGACAGTTGTCATAACGGTTCGACCAATAAAGATCTTCGTAGAATATGTAGGAGACAATATGGGCATCCAAGTTCCGCTATTTGTTATTGACCGGAGAGGTATCTCGGTCATGTCTACATAGTTCTCGAACCCATAGGGTCCGCACTCTTAACGGTCGTTGACGATATAGTTTTATATGAGTTATGTGATTTGGTGACTGGATGTTGTTCGGAGTCCCGTATGACATCACGAACATGGCGAGGAGTCTCAAAATGGTCAAGAGATAAATATTGATATATAGGACAATGGTATTTGGACACCAGAAGTATTTCGGGACGTACCGGGAAGAAATCGGGTAACCGGAAGGGGTTCCGGGCGCCCCCGGCATGTATATGGTCTTAATGGGCCAAGGGAGGGACAGACCAGCCCGCACGGAGCTAGTGCGCCCCTTTCCCTGGCCAAACAACCCTAGGGAAGGAAAAGGAGGAGGGCTAGCCCCTCCTGCCTTTCCCTCTCATGGGAGAAAGGAAAGGGGGCGCCACCCTCCCCTGCCTTTCCCCCGCTTCTATACATGGCAGGAGGGGAGTCACCTTGGGAGAGACCCCAAGTAGGATTCCTTGCTCCTCCCTCCCTCCATATATATACCCCAAGTAGGATTCCTTGCTCCTCCCTCCCTCCATACTCCATATATATATATATATATATATATATATATATATATATATATATATATATATATATATATATATATATATATATATATATATATATGTGGGGAAGGGGCGCCACACAAGGACACAACATTGTCTTAGCCATGTGCGGCGCCCCCGTCCACCGTTTACTTCCTCGGTCATATTTTCGTAGTGCTTAGGCGAAGCCCTGCAGAGATCACATCACCATCATTGTCACCCCACCGTCGTGCTGTCCAAACTCATCTACTACCTCGACGTCTTGCTGGATCAAGAAGGCGGAGGACTTCACCAAGCTGAACATGTGCAGAACGCGGAGGTGCCGTGCGTTCCGTACTAGATCGGTTGGAGCGCGAAGAAAGTTCGACTACATCAACCGCGTTATGAAACGCTTCCTCTTACGGTCTACGAGGGTACATAGACATACTCTCCCCCTCATTGCTATGCATCTCCATGGATAGATCATTGCGTGTGCGTAGAACTTTTTTTTGGTTTTTCATGCATACCCAACATTAGGCGCAAGTGGAGCGGCTCTCGGGCGGTGGCCATCAAGGGTTCAAAAGCAGACAAGAAGCAGAAGCTAGTTATTTGAGGTTCACGCTAGCGCGAGAGAGGACTCATAACTGCCGCCTCATGTGCTGCATAGTTCCGCTCTCACTCATAGTGATAGCTCTTCTCGTGTATATCATTGTTTAGATGGATGAAGATGTAGTTGTAAGTATTCGAGACTTGTATCGCTATTTCGAGATGATGAGGAGAGACCACTTTATGTTGGATGATGATTATGATGATGACATAGTTTAATGAGAGTATTTGTATGTGTATGCTATGATTACATTTGTATGTGTATGATATGCTACAGGTTATTGTACAAAGCCTGTACAAATATCGACGGACGTCTGATGTTGCCCTATGTCTAAATTTGTTGTGCCGATGTTGGGGATATCGATTATCGGGAACTTGTCGGTCGACCCATGATAAGGGGTAAATTGGCCAGTTTGTCAGCATATCGGTCGATATATCGCCATATCGGCTGATTTATTGGCCGATTTATCTTATCGGCTAGACAATGGTAAGCGATAAGTCGGCCGATTTATCGGAATATCGAAAGATATCTTGAACAGTGCCCATGGATAATGCACAGATAGTCAACTACTCCATGTGTTCCATAATTCTTGTGAACGGATGAGGAATTATGGGATGGAGGGAGTAACACATAAAAAAATGGTATGGCTAGCTGTCAGTTGACTAAGAATTAAGTAAGTTTAAGTCAAGTGACATAACATGTAAGAAAGAGAAATAATGTATAAAAAATTCCACAAATTTCCACGTAAGATCCCACAAAAATAGCATTGATTGAGAATTAACAATCCCATAAAAAGAATCACTTTGTCAACCATATCGTTGCGAAACTGATCTGCCATCGAACAACCACGCAGCAAAAGTCAGAAGTCTCAGGCCAACTCCACCGCGCGACCCAATCCTGTCTGCCCCGGTCGGTTTGGGGTAAAAGGGACAAAGGAGGCGGCCCAGCGCGCGACGGCCCGGACCCATCCTGTCCGTTTTGTGTCCGGGCCGACCCATTTCGAGCGCAAACTTGCGCCGGGTTTGGGTCGCGGCGGACACCAAACGGACGCGCCCTCGTCCGCGTCGGGGCCGCGTGGCAGGCGGCCACCTACCTTCCTCCCGCCCACATCAATGCGCACGGGCGGGCGGCCCCACCTGTCATCCACACATGGAAGGGTCGCCGTCCTTCTTTAAGTGGGAAGCGTGGACCGGTCGTCGTCCACACTGCCCCACGCCACACCGCGGCCTCCTCGAAACCCGACAGCCCCAGGCCCCAAAGCCTAGCCAAGAACTCGCCGGCCGGCCGCCCCGCGGCCATGGGGCTCTGGAACTACGGCCGCAATGGCAAGCACGACCGCGAGGCTGGCTCCTCGTCGAGGCGTTGCCGCGGCTCGGTGAAGAAGGAGGAGCCGGCCTCGCCATCGCCACCACGCCGGGCCCCCTCGCCGCCCGCGTTCTCCATCGCCCCCGCGTCCGCCGGCGAGCGCGACCGGCACTACATCCGCGCTGAGGTGTGCCGCCGTTATTGGGAGACGAGGACGCCGATCCCCTGGAGCGACGCCCACCTCCCCAACAACTGGCATTTGTCGGCCGACCACGTGCCGATCCCGCCGGTCCCGGTGACCGGCCGTGCGCGCCGCCAGGAGATCGAGTGCCGCCGCCGCCTCCTCCCGGACGACCCCTACTACGATCCCAGGTACGCCCCCGACTCGCCATTGTGGGACACCTGGTTCCGCGATGAGCACGACGCGCGGCGGGCGTCCTATTTCGCCGGCACGTCGACGGGGCCACGGCGGCCACGCCCAGATGGCCGAGCGGCCGCTCCCCAGGAGCGCGGGCGTAGGGTGGTGCGCGGCCTCACGCCCACGCCGTCGCCGTCTCCATCGCCACCACCACCTCCTCGCATGACGGCGGAGGAGGAAGCCCGTCTCGTGCAGCGTGTCATGGAGGACTCCATGCGCACGCACGACGAGCGGCAATGGGATGGCTTGGAGGAGGCCATGGCACTGTCTGCCGCCGGCGACGTGGCCTTCCCGGAGCTGCAGATGGCGGCCTTGACGGAGGAGAGGAGGGAGGACGCCATGGAGGAGGAGCCGGCGGCCGCCTTCCAGCAGCTGGTGGGCGCTGGGTGGGCCTGGTCCTGCACTGCTCCGGAGATGGCCGCCAGCCTGGGCGTGGACTGGCGTGCCACTCCGACGCAGTCACCGGAGCGGGAGGGGTCGCCACGGGAGGAGGTGTTGCAGGCACCTCGCGCCGTCCAGCCCGCACCCGTCTACCAGGCACCGCACGCACCGCCGGCCCACCTGTGGACGCCGCCGGCCTATGTCGACCTCGTCAGCGACGACGACGACACCGGCGGCCAGTGAAGAGCGCCATGGCGACGGCAACGACGGGCACGGGCAGGAGCGCGCCAGCGGCGACCGTTTTTCTTTTCTTTTTTATGTTTAATTATTAATGTGACGAAACTGGGCCGTTTTGTGGCCATGGACCCCCCCTAACTAAGTTTTATCTTTTATTAAACTGCGTTTATTTACTTTTTTAGTCATTTTTTTATGTTTTCTTTTTTTTATTGTTTTTCTAAACACGGACGTGATTTGGGGTGCGGCCGCGCGGTGGGCACACGCACGACCCAATGAACACAGCCGGACACGGGCATACCCATCGGCGCCCCAAAGGGACAAAATCCGGCCAATCCGAACGTCCGTTTGGGGTCGTGCGGTGGAGTTGGCCTCAGGTCACCAAGGTTGAGGCATCTATGCACATCGAGGGCAAGCAAGGCCGCTCGCTAACTCATGATGCAAGTCAACCCATCACCCACGTGATCTGCCCTCAAGCCCCCAACTGGGTAAGTTGTACAACCCTTTTTATGAACTGATTGACATGTGGTGCTAGATTTATATTAATCCTGTATATCGAGTTAGACGGCCCACGTACGTACATATATTCCATGTTCTGGTGTAGCTGTGGCACATGCCCGATGGAAGGACCGTGGCCGAGAGCAATGGCGGCCTGGTGGATATCGCTGCTTCTTCTCGGCATTGCCGGCTGCGGCGGCGTTCTTCAAGTCCATGGCCAGGTGGATAACTTAGGTGAGCCCATCGTACATGCGTGCAACGTTACATATATGGCATTACCTTCAGAAACATTGTAAGTGCTTAATTATAATTTGCGTCCGCGGGCCAGGTTTCATAAGCCTGGACTGCGGCCTGCCGGAGAATGCCGCCGGCTACGTGGACAGCCACCAAGCTGCGCTTCACCTCAGACGCCGGCTTTATCAACGCGGGCACCAACCACAACATGTCGTCCGAGTACATCACGCCGTTGATGGGCAAGAGCTGGCACAATGTTCGTAGCTTCGGCGGCGGCGCTGGCGCGCGGAGCTGCTACACGCTCGGCCCCCTCGTGGCCGGGCTCAAGCACCTCGTCCGGGCCAAGTTCATGTACCGCAATTATGACGGCCTCAACAAAGCGCCCGTCTTCGACCTCCACGTCGGCGTCAACTACTGGACGACCGTGAACATCTCGAACGCCAAGTCGCCAACACGCCGGAAATCTACGAGATCATCGCCGTCGTTCCTGGCGACTCGGCCGAGGTGTGCCTCGTGAACACGGGCTCCGGGACGCCCTTCATCTCCGCCCTCGACCTAAGGCCCCTCGAGAACGGACTGTACCCGATGTCGAACTCGACGCAGGGGCTGGTTCTTCTCACCAGATCCAACTTCGGCCCAACCGACGGTGTAATCCTCAGGTATCCCGACGACCCGCACGACCGTTTTTGGATCCCGCAGAGCAAGCCGACGGAATGGTCAGAG
>NC_057795.1:674436455-674446605 GCF_018294505.1 Triticum aestivum | reverse complement strand
TCTCCACGGCGAAGAGAGTGCACAACATGGAGGGCAGCAGCTTCGACGTGCCGTCGGCCGTGATGCAGACCGCCGTCACCCCCATCAACTCCTCCAGCCCCATCCAGTTCACCTGGGACGCCGAGCCCAGCGCCAACGTCCCAGACCCCGGATACATCTGCATCTTGCACTTCTCCGAGCTGCAACCTCTCCCGGTCAACGCCCTGCGCCAGTTCTACGTCACCCTCAACGGCCAGCTCTGGCTTGGGAAGGGCTTGACGCCGCAGTACCTCTACACCAACGCCGTCTTCAACGGCATCCCCAGCCACGGGTCCCACCAGTACAACGTCTCGCTCAACGCCACTACTAACTCCACGGTCCCACCCATCCTCAACGCCATTGAGATCTTCTCCGTGTTGCCCACCACTGGCATAACCACGGCCACTCACGATGGTAAGCAAGTACAGTTCTTTTCTTAAGAAGTTCTTCAGATGCAATAGTATACGTAGCGTTTCACTCAGGATGAAGCAGTTAATTGTACCCAGCTGATATATTTGTGTGTTTCGCCGCCGAGATATGCAACAGTGTCTGCCATGGCGGCGATCAGAGGAATGTACAAGGTGAAGAAGAACTGGATGGGCGATCCGTGCATGCCCAAGAATTTCGCGTGGAAAGGATTAGGTTGTAGCTATACTGTCTCCAGCCCACCAATTGTCACAGGCCTGTGAGTTATATCTTTCTGACTGTTATTTTCCTTGTTATTATAAAATTAAGTATAGTAGTAGTAGTGGTGGTGGTGGTGGTGGTGGCTGGGATTATTGAGCTATTGTTGTATGCATGTTGTAGGAATCTATCCTCCAGTGGCCTCAGTGGCAACCTGTCATCTTCTTTTGCTGGTCTCAAAGGTTTACAATACTTGTAAGTAGGACATTGTTAAGCTAGTAGCCATGGCAACTCTAATTTTGTCTAAGCTAGAAGCAATCAAACTGTCTAGCTGGAACTTCACGAATCTGTAGGGATTTGTCACGCAATAATCTTACCGGCTCAATTCCTGACACCCTTTCGCAATTGTCGTCTCTCACGCTTATGTAAGTGATCGGTATATACTTTCCAAATCCTTTCCTACTAAACATCACGTCTCATCAAAAAACTGTTGTGTTTCTTTCAGAGATTTGACAGACAATCAGCTCAATGGATCAATTCCTCCTGGGCTTGTGAAAAGAACTCAAGATGGCTCCCTAACACTTAGGTTGCTACTACCCTGCCCTCCAGCATCATAATTTCTCAATTAGAGTTCCCAGATCTCCTTTCATCTCATCCTTTTATTCTGAATACATTTTATATATCTTGAATCAGCAGCCATGTTTTAATCTGCGTTTTTTTATTCCTTCTTTCACAAGATATGGCAACAATCCAAACCTCTGCAGCAGCGGCAACTATTGCCGGCATCTAGAAAAGCAGGAAAATTCTACTTGACACCAGGTAAGCCCACTTCGACCCGCAGCAACCATTAATTCGTCGGTTAGACATTTAGAATTCTCACATGTGTACAGCAGAGAAGCGAGGCGACTAGGGTATAGGGTTGCAATTATTTTTGCATTCTTTTGCATTAGTTTTCTCATTTTTCTTCTTTTGCTACACATGGGTTTAAGGTTTTTGGTTTCTTCTGTTTTGTTTCATATTTTAGTTTTATTTGTTTTTCATATATACAAGAAACATTTCTCGATAGACATTTAAAAAAATTGAAATGCTTTGTTAACATTTTTTGAGAAAAAACTGTAATATATTTATCTATATGTATTGGACTGTGATATTTGGCACACATGTGCCACATTGCTAAAAGTACCACACCACTCTTCTCCGTTCGATCCCACCTCCTCCCGAGCGACCGCCCTCCCTCCTTCGATCCCATCTTCTTCAATTTTTCTTGCGCCTGTAGTTTAAAATAGGCAAAAAAAAAAGGGCGTGGAAGGGGAATCGAACCCAGACCCTCTCATATATAACTAAGCTGCAACATCCAACTGGGCTAGCCCGCTTAACTAATTCTGTACAACTTACACATTAGTTGTATCTTCTTGAGACGAGAATAAGCAAAAGAGGCACTGATCAGTAACTGAAAATCCAGACCAACGGCCTCACTTGTATGGGTTTTAGAACAATGCACCCTAGTTCTATCATTTTTTCTGCATGGTTCACACACCCGGGCGTCCTCTTCACTCCTTTTCAGATGCAAAAATCATGATGTTTGCAGGTAAGCTATCAGGTACGAAGTTGTAATGTTGCCATGCTTTTCTTACTCAAGTTTTTGGGGTATGTTTCTCAATAGCCTTTTCTCTGTTTGTACTTAAATTATAACAATCCCCCCCCCCCTGCGTCAATATTATCATGGTGTTTGTACGTAAGTAATTAGATATGCGATGAGTAAATTATCACGTTATGTAGACAGAAGTTATCGCGTGTTCATAAAAAAAATCACTTGGGCAAATTCTATGGTGTTTTGTATCATGTTTGCGGTGTGTAAATCATCATGCTAGGCACATAGAAGGTAATGCGTGTATGTTTTCAACAATTTTTACACCCCCAAATCAGAAAAGTTACCATGATGTTCATACACAAGTTATACACACAATTTATCAGGGTATGTTCCAACATCTTTTTCTCTGAGTCAAAAGTTAACACGGTGTTTTTACGTAAGTTATCATGTCCGCGGTGCGTGAATTACCATACTATTTACATAGAATTACCGCGAGTATTCTCTAAAACTTTCCCTATCCAAGGAATTACCATGGTGTTTGGACGTACATTACCGTGTTATCTGCACAAAAGCTGCCGGGGGTAATTTGCAATGATTATTCTCCTAGTTAAAGTTACCAAGGTGTTTGGACGTAAGTTATCAGGTCTGGTGAGGCGTATATTACCATATTATGTACAAATAAGTTAGCGAGGGTATATTTTACGACAACTTTTTCCTAGGGCAAAAGTTATCATGATGTTTGTATGTAAGTTATCGGTTATGAGCTGCTTATACTATCATGTTTTTTTTAAAGCGGGGGTATGTTTGAACAATTTCTTTTCCGGGGTCGAAATGTTATCATGGTCTTATAGGCAGTTTAACAAGTCTGCGGTGCTTAAAATACCATGCTATGTACACAAAATTTACCATGTATGTTTACAACAACTTTTTTTCTACCGAAGAAAAATAATATGGCGGTACTTTAGATGTAAGTTATCAAATCTATGGTGCATATATTATCGTGCTATTTACACGAAATTTATCGAAGGTATGTTTTTAACATTTTTTACTCGCGACTCAAAATTACAACGACGTTTGTGTGCAAGTTATCTAGTATGTCATGTGTATATTATCAACTATTTACAGAGAAAATTACCGGCGTTGTATTTTTCAATAAAAAATTTAGAGTCAAATTTACTGCGGTGATGGTACCTAAGTTATCAGAATCAGTATAGGGAACATTTTCAAGGGGCAGTTTACTGCAAGTGAGAGAGATACCTACCTGACAAAATATCATTCTTTTCGAAACCACTTTTGCTTTTTTCTTACCAAAAAAGAAAGATTGGGAGCAAATTCCGTGAAAATTATAGCAGCAGATAGTAATAGCATGAAGGAGCACAGGTGGAATTTGCTAACTAGCAGCACGCAACAGGTAGATATCAGCTAGCTAGCCCAAAGACTAGCATTCGTTGGAAACATAATTCAGGCATTCGTTGTACTGAAAAAAGAAAGGGCATGTGTTGCTCAGAATCAAAATACTACTGTATCCTCTGTTTCCAATTGCTCTGGTCTTTCTCTGAAACTCTGAAGCTAGCGTCCGTTCGAAACACTGCATGTGTGTCCACTGAAATTGGAGAGAGAGAGAGAGATTGTGAGGGTCTCAGCCAACCGGAAATGGGGTCAAGATGGACTTGCTGATCTTGTGGCATCTCTCGGCAGTAGTCAGACACCTACACGACAACCCGGATGAACACAAATCATCAGATCACAGGGTCGCTCGGCTAGGCTGCCATTGATGACAAATCCAAGGGGGTGGGAGGGGGTTTCTAGTCCTAGCTAGGCATACCTCGGCGCCACCGTGGCCATCGAAGAGTGCGAAGAAGTGCGACGGGAGGCAGAGCATGTCGGCGTCGAGCCCCATCCCGTCGAGGTCACTGCGCATGGCGAGCAGGCGCACATGCATGTCGGCGAAGCGCGGGACCGCGGCGCATGAGTCCTCCATCGTCCCGGTCGGCATGTCTTGCGGGACAAGTCCACGCCAAGTACGATACCTGTGACAATGCGGGGAGGAAGACGAGCGAAGGGGAAAGGGCCATGTAATTATATCTGACAGCGCTGGATTTGAAATAGACGGCATCTAGGTGGTGTGGCGATTTTGCAATCGGGCACAGGGTTGCCAAATACATATTTCGATGTGTATTTAGAATATTTGGAAGTATAAACGAAAGGGTAAGCAACAATATATTGGGCCTTGGCGGCAACCATTCGGGATGTGGCCCATCGTGGGAAAATGTAGTGGCCTACAAGAGAAATATATCGAAATCACTAATTAAGGAGTACTCCTTGCAAAGATCACTTCCGCCTCCCCAAGTTGTGACTAATGGTCCGCTGCATGTGCACCAGTTATCGGAACCTGTGAGTTTGCCCTTTTTTCGTAGATCCATTTATTCAAAACGTTTTATGTCTTAAACCATGCGTCCAAATATCGAACCATTTTCACCGTTGGATTCCTCGCGTCGAGATATTTAAAACTAGATCTTGTGTTGATAGATTTTGATGAACTTTATTTTCACAAAAACACACGATGAAAAAACTGAATCAGGAGCATGGTTTTTTTCTTTTCGAAAGAGGCCCGGCCGTGCCTCTCAAAAAAGCACAACCGTGCCTCTCGCGAAAGCAAAACCGTGCCTCTCACGGAAAAAAACAAAAGGCGCATTTTTTTTTCTCAGTGGCATAGTTGTGCCTCTCTCGAAAGTACAACTATGCCTCCCGCGAAAGGAAAAAAACAGAAATAGTGTTTTTTTTCTGTTTGCGAGAGGCAAGGCCGTGCTTCCCACGGAAGCACAAACATGCCTCGCGTGGAAACAAAAAGGGAAAATGCGGGTTTTTTTTCGTTTTCGAGAGGGATGGCCATGCCTCTCGCAAAAGAAAACCGCGCCTCTCGCGGAAGAGAAACAAAAACACACTTTTTTCACGTTTCCAAGAGGCAGAAACATGTTTTTTCTGTTTCCAAAAGGCACGGCGTTCCTTTCGCAAAAGCAAAATCGTGCCTCTCGCTGAAGCAAAGAAAGGACCTCTATAAGCCCCGAATGTAAGGAATTTATGCATGTCATCCTAACTTTTTTGATGGCAACTTTACTTGTTGTGAGGTGGCAACTTTAGTTGTTAACATGTGGCAATTTTGTTTCATTACGATTTTTTATCAGAAAAATGTCATGTTTGTCAACATCGTCTTAACTAAAGTTGCCATGAAAAAAGTTCGGGATGACATGCTTAAAAATCAAACGTTCGGGATTTATCTATTCCGAAAAAATGCGTCTTTTCACGCAAAAAAAAACAAAAAAAAATTATTCCAAAAGCTAAAGACCGGTGGAAAACCAAAATGTCGAAAAAAACTCATTTAAAAAGCTGAAAACGCATGCGGAAAAGTAAAAAGAAAAAAATAAAGGGAGCACCCAGAGCGCACTAAGTGGCGCGCCCACAGCCCACTTTGCGAGGCTCCCGAATAAGTGTTTGTCAACTACTCCCTCCGTTCGAAATTACTCGTCGCTGAAATGGATGTATCTAGAACTAAAATACATCTAGATACATCTATACGTGCGACAAGTAATTCGGAACGGAGAGAGTCATTGCTCCCGAAAAATATTGAAAGTGTTAGACGGGTTAAACAGGCTGGCCTGTAGTGGTTCTATGAGCTTGATCGACTGGTTTAAGAAATTTCGTTTGGTTTTTTCTTCTTCTTCCTTTTCTCTGTGTTATCTATCATTTTCATTGGGTTTTCGGCTTTCTTTACTCTTTTTTCGTGTTATTGGTTTCTTTATTTTCCCAGTGCAAGTATAAATTTTTATAAGAAACGTTTTATACACATTGAGCATTATTCATATAAATGATTAATATTATTTTCCGAATAAATGTTTTGATTATATTTTTTGAACATGATTAAAAAAATTCAAATAAAATTGAAACATTTTTTGAATGACAATAAACATTTATTTTAAAGTGTCACGTACATTTCTTGAATGGTACAAAATAATTTCTTTTTAGTGACACAAAACATTTATTTTTGTTGTATAAATATTTTTTAATTGCAATCTACATTTTTGTGAAACATGTTTATATTTGTGTAATGTCATCAACCTTTTCTTTGAATGCTACCAACATTTCATGAAAAATTATACCAATGTTTTTCATACTGTGATAAGATTCTTCAAATTTGTGGTTTTAAATTTTGTAGTAAATTAAAATTTAGACATATGTATTATTATTATTATTTTGAGAATATGAAAAAAATGAAAAACGAAGAAGAAAAACAAACCTGAAGAAGCTACTTGGGCAGCCCAGTAGTAGCGACATGACGGCGAGACCTCCTTCAGACTCGCTATCTTCAATGCCGACTCTCAAACCCTGTAACAGTCCAGAATGTGCGGTTCGGACGTGTTTTGCCATCCACCATGAGCCTGCATTGGCCCGCCGACTGGTCCGGACGCACTTTTTCCCACAAACAAGAGACAAATAGGGGGGCTTTGCGGGCGTCCAAACCGCTGCCATGCGCCGTCGTCTGACTGGCCTGGACCACCAAAAACCCTTCCCGCGGTTGCACGCTTTTCGTCGCGAACTCAGCTGCCAGCTCTCATGCCACTCCAGACCACTCACTCCACATTAACGCCGGCCCGGAGCATATGTGACCTCTCGTTGCCGTCAGCATTGAAGTAGCTCGCCGGCCGAGGATGCCGCTCGTGCTGTGTCCATGGTCTATGCGCATGTTCAGTGTCGGAGAGACGTTTACTAGACGGGACGGGACATATATCTAACATGCCCTTTCAATGCCCGTTCCTCCGTCTACCGCCATTAAACATGCTCAACGACCGAGAAACCAACTCTAGCGCCTCGCGCATTGACACAACCGGGGGCTTGGCACACCCGGACAACAACACACCTCAACCCCATCCCCTCCACATGTTCCTCCCGTGCACCACAATTGCCATGACCACGAGCGGGAACGCTCTATGGGAGAGCCTATCAATGAGATGAAGATCATCGCCCTTGCAGTCGCCCGGGAGAGCCGCCGTGCAAGGAGGATTGAGGCCGTCATGCCGACCAACTCCCCTGAGGTCCACACGATGGAGACGGGTTCCGATGACGACTTAGCGCCGGAGCCTGCACCGGTGCATGTTGGCTTGACCATGGAGCAGGCACAGGCGCACTTCAATGCCGCAATGGTGAAGGAGGAGCCTGCGCTAGCACCTATATGTCGTTGTTCTGACAGGAGCGGCAGGAGCACCAGTATAACTTGATCCTCCTTGAGCAGCACCGGCTGGCGGAGAGCTAGATCTATGGCGAGCGAGCGAGCGAGAGAGCGGGCATGGAAGCTGTGATGGCCATGGCTGTGGCGATTCCCAACATTGTCCCCGAGCAGCGGGCACTCTACGAGGCCACTTGCGCTCAAGCTACTACTCGGAACACACGGCCGGTGCAGCCGGAGACAGACACGGAGGCAACGCTGGCTGCGCAGGCGATTGCAAGCTAGAATGTCGCCGGCTGTGCGTCCTACTGTCACGCCCAATATGCGACCCTATCCAAAAGGAACTCGAAGGTCCCACCAAGGATAGATCCGCATATTGAGACGCTTTTGCAAGGTGGATATCATTACATCAACATTACATAATAGATGGGGATACATACAAGAGGCATACAATGCCACATGAATACAACATCACAATACATCAGAGCATCATCCGACTACGGATGAAACACAAACAAAAACTCAAACGACATCCACCCTGCTAGCCCAGGCTGCCGACCTGGAACCTATCCCCTGATCGAAGAAGCAGAAGAAGAACTCAACGCAAGCAAGCATCGCTCTCGCGTCATGATCATCGCAGAACCTGTACCTGCAATTGTTGTTGTAGTAATCTGTGAGCCACGAGGACTCAGCACTCCCATTACCATGGGTATCAAGACTAGCAAAGCTTAAAGGGAAGGAAGGGGTAAAGTGGTAAGGCTGCAGCAGCGGCTAAGCATAATATGGTGGCTAACATACGCAAATAAGAGCGAGAAGAGAGCAAATGGAATGGTCGTGAAGCTAGCAATGATCAAGAAGTGATCCTGAACTCCTACTTACGTCAAACATAACCCAGAAACCGTGTTCACTTCCCGGACTCCGCCGAGAAGAGACCATCACGGCTACACACGCGGTTGATGCGTTTTAATTCGGATCTGGTGTCAAGTTATCTACAACCGGACATTAACAAATTCCCATCTGCCTATAACCGCAGGCACGTCTTTCGAAAGATTATACCCTGCAGGGGTGTCCCAACTTAGCCCATGACAAGCTCTCGCGGTCAACGAAGGAATAGACCTTCTCCCAGGAAGACCCGATCAGACTCGGAATCTCAGTTTACAAGACATTTCGACAATGGTAAAACAAAACCAGCAAAACCGCCCGATGCGCCGACAATCCCGATAGGAGCTGCACATATCTTGTTCTCAGGGCAACACCGGATGAGACAGGCTACGAGTAAAACCAGACCTCGAGTTGCCCCGAGGGGGCCCCGCAGGCGGCTCGGTTCGGACCAACACTTAGACAAGCACTGGCCCGGGGGGGCTAAAATAAAGATGACCCTTGGGTTGGCCGACCCAAGGGAAAGGATAGGTGGTGGTGAGGCAAATGGTAAAACCAAGGTTGGTCCTTGCTGGAGGAGTTTTATTCAAAGCGAACTGTCAAGGGGGTCCCATAAATCACCCGACCGCGTAAGGAATGCAAAATCCGGGAACATAACACCGGTATGACGGAAACTAGGGCGGCAAGAGTGGAACAAAACACCAGGCAAAAGGCCGAGTCTTCCACCCTTTACCAAATATATAGATGCATTAATAATATAAGAGATATTGTGATATCCCAACCAAAATCCTGTTCACCATGGAGAAATCTTCAACTTCACCTGCAACTAGCAACGCTATAAGAGGGGCTGAGCAAAAGCGGTAACATAGCCAATCAATGGTTTGCATAGGTAAGGTGTCAAAGGTTAGAGGTTCATGGCAATATGGGATGGCTTGATGAGCAAAAGATAGGTAACGCAGCATAGCGATAGAACGAAGCAACTAGCATAGCAATGATAGTAGTGAGATCCAGGGTAGCGGTCATCTTGCCTGAAATCCCACAAGGAAGAAGAACGAGTCCATAGCATGCAAGGATCAACTATAGCAAGCTTGGCCAAATTGAATAACAAGCAAACAATCTGCCAGGAAACATTTTGAAGCAAAAGTAGAGCACAAAAATGACATGCTAGACTACTCCATAATTGCAACCAAGGGCATGAATGGATAGAAAATAACCACATGTTCAAAACACCCTTACTGAAGTATCTCAAAATATGCATGGATCTCTCTGTAGCATCAAGTTTACATGGCATGAAAATAAAAGCAGAACAGGGACTAAAATCAGCAACATCACGATGCCTAGTTTGCATGCTTGTGCTAGTCACCACATTGATCACAAAAATACATGGTAAGCACCTCTGTAAAGAAGACATAGCATAGATCAAAACACATGTAGACATCAACCTCATAGGATGCACACATCAATCATGGCAAAAATGACAAAAGAGCTCGTTCTGATAACAGACAGCAGAAAACATCATGAAGCACTCTTACAATGATGATTAAGGCACCAAGACGACCTCAAATGAATATGATGCAATGGAATGAAATGATGTACTCTTCGAGGCGAACAATTTGACATATTACACACACGAAACGGAGCTACCGATGCAGAGATATGGCATGTCGAACATGGCATGATAATTACAAAAACTGGGGACTTAGTGGGAAACGGGTCAACCTTCGTTTTGCACGGACTTCGATGCAGGGCCGGAGTTCGCCGGAGAACTTTCCGGAGTCGAGGAGGAAGACGACAGAGGAGGCGACGCGGAGGCGGGC
>NC_057795.1:674433275-674435898 GCF_018294505.1 Triticum aestivum | reverse complement strand
CGACGGCGGGCGCGGAGGAGAGAGAAGGAGGGCGCGGGTGAGGTGGCGGCGCGGGAGTGGCTGGCGACGGCGGCGGGGTGACGTGGCGACACCCTATTGGCCGGGGTGAGGTGCCTGGCGGCGGTGGACGTGTCCGGCGGCGGGGTGGACATGTCCACCGGGCGAGAGGGAGGTTTGATCTAGGGTTAGACCGGGATTTTCGGGGGAGGCCACATATTTATAGGTAGAGGGAGTTAGGAGAGTCCAAATGAGGAGCGTTTTTCGGCCACACGATCGTGATCGAACGACCGAGAGCATGGAGGGGAGTTAGGTGGGTTTTGGGCCACTTTGGAAGGGGTGTTGGGCTGCAAGGAGAGAGGGGCTTTTACGGTTACCCGGTTAACCGTTGGAGTACCAAACGACCTCCAAATGGCACGAAACTTGACAGGCAGTCTACCGGTGGTATACCAAGGCCACTTGGCAAGACTCGGTCCATTCCGAGAGCGTTTAACACCCACTCACGAAAAGAGAGAAGAGGGGGACGCCGGAGGACATAGGAGTGCCGGATTGCAAAACGAACAACGGGGAAAATGCTCGGATGCATGAGACGAACACGTATGCAATGCAATGCACATGATGACATGATAAAATGCAACACGCAAGCAAATGACATGGCAACAAAGACAAATAACTGGCAGACACCTGGCGCATCGGATCCGGGGCGTTACAACACTCCTCCACTAACAAGAGATCTCGTCCCGAGATCTTAGGACCGACACGGAAGGGAAAAGGGATGAGGTGAAACAAGAACTCAAGAGAAGAAGCAGAGAATCGAGAGCACTCGAGAAGAAGAGAGGAACGACGAGAATGACGAGAATCGAAAGCTCACGAAATCAGTAGAGTATGAAACAACTCCGGTTAGAACGAGATAAAAAAACGAATAAGACTGAAAGGATTTAGGCAGCACTCTGACTGAACAAGGAAAGAATATAACATGAACTTCACCCAAAGAGATTGCACTTGACGAGATGAACAATGCAATGCCTCCGGAAGAATTGAAAGAATTGAATGAAAAGAACTTAGAAGGACGGATTGAATGGAGTTGTTGAGAAAATCAACAACGAAAGAATAAGCTTGATGTGGACTTATGGATAACATCTCAAAATTATGAGCTGATAACCAGCCGCAAACGGAAATGATTGAAAAGCTGAGAAGAACGAAGGAATGCAAAACTCCACATCAAGGAACACGGAGAATTATATGCGCTTCGAGAAGCGAGAAGAAAAGATACTTGAACTCCACCAACAAAATCTTGATGAACTCTTGAAAGAATGAATTAGATCATGAAGAACCACCATGAAGAACTCCGGTAACAAAAGGATGATGAGATAGAATGAAGGATGAAAGAATAAGATGAGCCTTGCGGTGATTTAGATGGATGTTCCGACGAGATAGCTGAGGAAATTGAACTCCGGAAAAGAAAAGATGAAAACACTTGGAACTAGAATTTATTCAACAAGAACAAACTCCGAAGGAAGGGATTAATCACTTGAATGCAATAAGAATAAGATTTATTGTATGCTTATCCTTCATCAAATTAAATTGATGACAAACAATGGATTTTTGCATATTACTTATTCTTCATGAAAGGATTACGAAGAGATATAGCGCCACCTGAGAAGGTCTTCATGAACCACCGGTAGGATTGAAAAGCAACGAATGGATTGAATAATAATCAAGGAAAAGAATCTTGAACGAACCACCGTAAGAATTTCGAAATGATTGACGAAAGAGAATTAATCACCGGGAAGACTTAGAAGAACCAATATGCTCGAGGGGATTTAGATGCAAAAGAACAAAGGGATCGTGAGCTGATTAAAGAACACTTGAATGAAGCACCGGGGTAAATGGATAGTGGTAACTGGAATGATGACCTCCGGTGAAAAGAAATGGAAAAACAACTCCTGACATACTCCGGATGAGAAAAGAATATCTGACAAATAGAATAATTCGAGAGGATAGCATCAAGCTAGAACCACGAATCTTTGAGAGAACGGACAAGGTTTAGAGGAAAACTCTTCTTCGATCTTCAAGGCTGAGAAAAATGACGAGAAACACCACCGAAATTACTGAGATACTCCGGAAGAATGAAAAGCGAAGGGGTAGAGCCAACAATGAAAATGATTTGAAATCGATCTTGGAGAAGGCATGTTACTGATGAAATCATACTTACGTCAAACTTGAAAAGAATTGAGAATACTCCGGGGGAATAGAAGAGTCAGGTAAGATCCTGGCAAAAGACCTGTGGGTTAGGGCCCACTGAAGAGATAACACCGTTGAAAAGGATGATGAACAGATAAATGAAGCACCGGAACAATTGAAATATTAGAATGAGGTGATAACCTCGAATTAATTCAAACACAGACGAATCTGCTGAGATGTCTTGAGCACTTCGGAAGAATAAACTAGCGAGAGGCGAACGAGCAGGGAAAACACTTCAAGGAAAGGATATGATCAATCCGAAAAACATGAATTCGGATCCACCGGAAGGAAAAGGTGATGAAGAATGACGAACTAGACGAGAATTCACCGATTGAAATAATTGAGGAAGACTGAAGAGACTCCACACGAATGAGGTAGATGG
>NC_057795.1:674430259-674433226 GCF_018294505.1 Triticum aestivum | reverse complement strand
AGAGAGAGAGAGACTCCGGGAAGAAAAGGGTGGGCGGGCGGGAAAATAAAAGCAACTTAAAAGGGGAAATCGACGAATATCTTGAAGAGAAAGCATCGGTTGAAATCATTGATGAAAGAAAGCAAAGACTTCGCACGAGTAGGATGGATACTCGATTACGGGCTCCAGATTCGAGAAGAAGAACAGGGAGGGCGGGTGGGAAAAGAAAACAACTGAGGATAGAACTCAATGATGAAGAGGCTCGAGTCAACTTGACGAGAAATGCACCGGATGAAAAGAGCTGAGGAACAACGATCAGAAAAACCAACTGCGTGATCCTAAAAGAAAAATTTGAATGGGAAGAGGAGTAATTCAAAACACCTACGTCAAGATTCCTTACCAGAGCGATGAAGGGGCTGAGGAGTAAAAAGAATTCCTACTCTTCGATATAACTAGACTCTGAAAACAGTTTTCTTCTAGACTCAACAACGGCCAAACTACACGATGAACCAAGGGGGCTCCTAGGGTCGGTCGAGGCTCTGATTACCAACTTGTCACGACCAATATGCAACCCTATCCAAAAGGAACTCGAAGGTCCCACCAAGGATAGACCCGCATATTGAGACGCTTTTGCAAGGTGGATATCATTACATCAACATTACATAATAGATGGGGATACATACAAGAGGCATACAATGCCACATGAATACAACATCACAATACCTCAGAGCATCATCCGACTACGGATGAAACACAAACAGAAACTCAAACGACATCCACCCTACTAGCCCAGGCTGCCGACCTGGAACCTATCCCCTGATCGAAGAAGCAGAAGAAGAACTCAACGCAAGCAAGCATCGCTCTCGCGTCATGATCATCGCAGAACCTGTACCTGCAACTGTTGTTGTAGTAATCTGTGAGCCACGAGGACTCAGCAATCCCATTACCATGGGTATCAAGACTAGCAAAGCTTAAAGGGAAGGAAGGGGTAAAGTAGTGAGGCTGCAGCAGCGGCTAAGCATAATATGGTGGCTAACATACGCAAATAAGAGCGAGAAGAGAGCAAATGGAACGGTCGTGAAGCTATCAATGATCAAGAAGTGATCCTGAACTCCTACTTACGTCAAACATAACCCAGAAACCGTGTTCACTTCCCGGACTCCGCCGAGAAGAGACCATCACGGCTACACACGCGGTTGATGCATTTTAATTCGGATCTGGTGTCAAGTTACCTACAACCGGACATTAACAAATTCCCATCTGCCTATAACCGCAGGCACAGCTTTCGAAAGATTATACCCTGCAGGGGTGTCCCAACTTAGCCCATGACAAGCTCTCGCGATCAACGAAGGAATAGACCTTCTCCCAGGAAGACCCGACCAGACTCGGAATCTCGGTTTACAAGACATTTCGACAATGGTAAAACAAGACCAGCAAAACCGCCCGATGCGCCGACAATCCCGATAGGAGCTGCACATATCTCATTCTCAGGGCAACACCGGATGAGACAGGCTACGAGTAAAACCAGACCTCAAGTTGCCCCGAGGGGGCCCCGCAGGCGGCTCGGTTCGGACCAACACTTAGACAAGCACTGGTCCGAGGGGGCTAAAATAAAGATGACCCTTGGGTTGGCCGACCCAAGGGAAAGGAGTTTTATTCAAAGCGAACTGTCAAGGGGGTCCCATAAATCATCCGACCGCGTAAGGAATGCAAAATCTGGGAACATAACACCGGTATAACGGAAACTAGGGCGGCAAGAGTGGAATAAAACACTAGGCAAAAGGTCGAGTCTTCCACCCTTTACCAAGTATATAGATGCATTAATAATATAAGAGATATTGTGATATCCCAACCAAAATCCTGTTCACCATGGAGAAATCTTCAACTTCACCTGCAACTAGCAACGCTATAAGAGGGGCTGAGCAAAAGCGGTAACATAGCCAATCAATGGTTTGCATAGGTAAGGTGTCAAAGCTTAGAGGTTCATGGCAATATGGGATGGCTTGATGAGCAAAAGATAGGTAACGCAGCATAGCGATAGAACGAAGCAACTAGCATAGCAATGATAGTAGTGAGATCCAGGGTAGCGGTCATCTTGCCTGAAATCCCGCAAGGAAGAAGAACGAGTCCATAGCATGCAAGGATCAACTATAGCAAGCTTGGCCAAATTGAATAACAAGCAAACAATCTGCCAGGAAACATTTTGAAGCAAAAGTAGAGCACGAAAATGACATGCTAGACTACTCCATAATTGCAACCAAGGGCATGAATGGATAGACAATAACCACATGTTCAAAACACCCTTACTGAAGTATCTCAAAATATGCATGGATCTCTCTGTAGCATCAAGTTTACATGGCATGAAAATAAAAGCAGAACAGGGACTAAAATCAGCAACATCACGATGTCTAGTTTGCATGCTTGTGCTAGTCACCACATTGATCACAAAAATACATGGTAAGCACCTCTGTAAAGAAGACATAGCATAGATCAAAACACATGTAGACATCAACCTCATAGGATGCACACATCAATCATGGCAAAAATGACAAAAGAGCTCGTTCTGATAACAGACAGCAGAAAACATCATGAAGCACTTTTACAACGATGATTCAGGCACCAAGATGACCACAAATGAATATGATGCAATGGAATGAAATGATGTACTCTTTGAGGCGAACAATTTGACATATTACACGCACGAAACGGAGCTACTAATGCAGAGATACGGCAAACATGGCATGATAATTACAAAAACTGGGGACTTGGTGGGAAATGGGTCAACCTTCGTTTTGCATGGACTTCGATGCTGGGCCGGAGTTCGCCGGAGAACTTGCCGGAGTCGAGGAGGAAGACGGCAGAGGAGGCGACGTGGAGGCGGGCGGCCGGCGCCATGGCCGCGGCGGCCGGAGGCGAGGGCGACCGAGGGGGAAGGAGCGCGCGGAGGTCGGCGGAGCGGGGTGGCGAGGGACCGGGCGGCGGCGGCGC
>NC_057795.1:674428202-674429678 GCF_018294505.1 Triticum aestivum | reverse complement strand
CGGTGGTGGGGTGACGTGGCGACGCCCTATTGGCTGGGGTGAGGTGGCTGGCGGCGGTGGACGTGTCCGGCGGCGGGGTGGACATGTCCACCGGGTGAGAGGGAGGTTTGATCTAGGGTTAGACCGGGATTTTCGGGGGAGGCCACATATTTATAGGTAGAGGGAGTTAGGGGAGTCCAAATGAGGTGCGGTTTTCGGCCACGCGATCGTCTTCGAACGAACGAGAGAATGGATGGGAGTTAGGTGGGTTTTGGGCCACTTTGGAAGGGGTGTTGGGCTGCAAGGAGAGAGGGGCTTTTACGGTTACCCGGTTAACCGTTGGAGTACCAAACGACCTCCAAATGGCACGAAACTTGACAGGCGGTCTACCGGTGGTATACCAAGGCCACTTGGCAAGACTCGGTCCATTCCGAGAGCGTTTAACACCCACTCACGAAAAGAGAGAAGAGGGGGACGCCGGAGGACATAGGAGTGCCGGATTGCAAAATGGACAACGGGGAAAATGCTCGGATGCATGAGATGAACACGTATGCAATGCAATGCACATGATGACATGATAAAATGCAACACGCAAGCAAATGACATGGCAACAAAGACGAATAACTGGCAGACACCTGGCGCATCGGATCCGGGGCGTTACACCTACGCACCACCAAACATTGTTTATCCGCACCGGTTGGATGAGAAGAGTGTCGGTCCATCTACTTTTTTTGTCGACCTCACGTCCACTGGCTCCAGACAGGACGCGGAGTCCTTTGAGGATGAGTAGGGCATGGGACGCAGCAGGGCATTGTGTCCCAAGTGGATTGGTCTGTCTTCCAGGTTCTACTCTTCCACGCTGGAGACCGCAACTTCACTTCACGAGTCTTGTCCCCGCCGCTCATGGAAACAGCAGATGGAGGACACGATCGTCGGAAGGAGCACCAAGGACTTGGATGACGGCCGCCGTCGTAGTCTAGGTTTAAGTCCCCCCCAACAATGAAAATGTCCGAAATGTAATGAATGTGCTCTGGTTTGTATGAGTATCATCCGGTTTGCATTAATTTCGTCCATTTAGTTCAGACATTATTTGAAATGTATGCGGGTGGCGTTGGAGATCTCCTTAGTCTTCATTGCCAAAAAAAACTTTCCGCCATCTAAAATAATTACATTCCCACGATTTTACTTCGAACTACCAAAGTTTTCTCATGGCACAAGCATTACATTACATAAACGTCACCATCTAAGATTTCTCCTTATGCATAAGAACATGTCCACTCCCCCCCAAGGCCCTCGAAGCACCTTTTCTACCGCCGGTGTGAAAAAATCGGCCTAGTTGCCCCCCCCCCCAGAAGCCCATTTTTCACCGGTAAGGGTCAAATTTGGCGCCGGCGGACCCAGGCCTAACCCGACGCGCTGGCGACGCCCGGGGGCACCGGGGGAAACTATTTTGACGTGAAAGGCTGGTGGACCCGCCGAGTTAGTGACTGGGCGCGT
>NC_057795.1:674380672-674427887 GCF_018294505.1 Triticum aestivum | reverse complement strand
CGCCTCGGTTTCCTGTGGGAATCAATGCAAAGGTTGTCGCCGGTTAGCCTTTCATTGATTCCTTATGGGCGGCATAGTGAAGGTGCGCCGACGCGCGTCTCGCCCCCTCCCACCACGCGTACACACGGTTTTCGCCCGCTCGCCGCCCACCCGCCGCTATAAAAGACGCCCTCCCTTGCCGGTGGTCGTACACTCCCTTGCGACAACCCCTCTCACCCTCTCGCCGCCGACGCCCGTCTTGCACTCTCGTCGTCGATGCTTCTCTCCCCTCTCTCCCCGCCGATGATCATGGTCGATCGCTACCCCGACAACGGAGCGGCGGCCAATGGCTTTGGCCGCTGCCACCTGCACGAGGAAGAGCCCCCCCTCCTCTACAAGGTGGACTACCCGGCGCCACCAGACATGCGGGTGCTGGGCTCATGGAGGCTAAGCGCCAGCGGAGTCCCGGTGCCACTGCCGCCCTCCGGAGCTGACCGGCGCGCCGAGATCGTGCGCATCCGATTGTCACTGCCGAAGTGCGCGCGGAACCATCCGAGGTATGTCCCCGACAGCAACACGCTGTGGATGGCGTACTTCGACCGCCGCCACACCGACCAGCTCGCCGCCATGAACGGCACCGAACCCCATGGCCGCCTCAACGCCGACGGGCGGCGCCAATGATGAGACATCCCCGAGCGCACGCTCGAAACTATCCTCGAGCACATCGAGGTCGGCGACTCGCCACGGTTGGAATACCCGGCGCCCCCCTTCTTCTCTCGCCACCGTGGTAGTTCTTGGACGCTGAGGCGAATGGAGCCGGCGTGATGCAGGGCGGAACCCTAGGGGCCGATCTTTCACGTTTGGAGTGGATCCTACGGGGGAACACGAAGAATGCGTGGAAGAACATAAGGAAATCACAGGGAGGAACGAGAGAAACACTCAACCGACAAGAGATCAATCACACAAGGTCTAGATCATCGAAGCACGAGTAGCACGAGATACAAGGTCAACAACGTATGATACAAGTGGCGGTAGCTCATCTCCGAGAGGAGGTCTTGAATCCACGAGGGATCTTCCCGTAAAGGGGTCTTGAATCCATGGTGGATCTTCTCCGAAGAGGCACGGTCCCTCACGTGGAGTAGATTTGGTATGGATGAGCTATGCTCTATCTCAAATGAGCTATCACAAAGCTAACCCTAAAACGTAGCTGGAGGGGAAGTATATATAGTCTAAGGGGCGAAAGGGGTACATGGGCCTCGGCCCAGATGCTCTGCACACAGGCAGGGGAGGCCAGATGTCCGGGCTGGGGGCCGGATGTCTGGGGCTTCGCGAGGTGCCGGATGTCCGGGCTGGGAGGCCGGATGTCCGGAATGGCCTGGGTCTTCCAGATGCATTCGGTGATGGAGGGGCCGGATTTCCGGGAGGAGGGGCCGGATGTCCGGTGGCTCACGAGGGGCCGGATGTCCGGGCCTGGGGACCGGATGTCCGGGCTGGCTTGGCTGATTCTGGAGCTTCCTGGATAGAAGGGGGGGCAGATTTCCGGGCGATGAGCCGGATGTCCGGGCCTGGCCGGATGTCCGGGCTGTGGCCGGATGTCCTGTGCCTGTAGTAGCTGGCTCTTCTTCCTTCTCCTCTTCCATGCTTCCGCGCACGCTCGGCCTTGGTCCTTGGGTTCTCCATGGTCTCCTCGGGTGTACCCGAGTATGCACAAGGTCCGCGCTTGATGTAGCAACCATGTCTCACGTGTGGAAAGTGAAGGTTTAGAGAGGAGTGGTTTCACCTTGTGTGCAATGGCGTATGCTCAAGGTGTCGTCATATGTCCTCTTGGGGCTCGGAGAGTAGTCGGAGTGTACATGGGGATGAATGTGGGATGCTCCGCATCATATCCCCCCCCCCTTCGGAAAGATCCGACCTCGGATCGTGATCCTCATCACCATGGAAACGGTTGTCGTGGACGGACTTGTAGTTGGACATCGATGAAGGCATTGCGCAATCCAAGTAGTCCAAGGTGTCGCCAGAGTGATAGACATGCAAAAAGAGCAAACACAAGCAACACTCGGAAATACAATGGTTAGCGCACACAAAGTGTTCATCATGCAAGAATGAGTCTGTGCGGCAAGATAGTTCGTGACAAAGCACAAGATGCTTATCCAAAAGATGATCTAGGAGGATATGCAAAGCATTCATGGGAGAAAATGCAATCATTGTGCACACAAATGTGTTATTAATATGAGCAATGCAACCACGGTGCAAAATGATGTCATAATGGGATGGTGCATCAAAAGCATGAACATTGCAATGGATGCTCAATATGTCGGTATTATCATGCAATTGATTGTCTACAATATGATCATTATGTATGAATATGCCATCAAGGAAGATCACAACTAATTTGCTAAGGAAGTGAACAAGCTCAAATATCATGGATGACATGGGAATACAAGATGCAACAAGGCAATCATAATGTGAGTCAATCCATGCATGGGGTGCAAACTTGTGGTGAGTATGATATGTCCATCGAGCATGACATGAGGAAGCACAATCAACAAATATGGAGGTGGTGGTATACCAATGCTCGATGTCGTGGCAAGAGTGGAAGTCCGAAGGTGCATCCAATAAGTCCGAGCACTCCTCAATGTGAAGGTCCATAGAGCCAATCTCCAATGTCGCTCCTCCGCTCGCGAGATGTATCCTGTAGATAACAAGAAGGAAACAACAATGAAAGAATGACCCATCCAATATGCATATTTGAGGATGGCTCAAAGAGAAGGAGTTCACCTTTATAAGAATGTCAAAAATGTTGGTGTCGCACATCGTGTATGCCTTCACATAACCAATATGTCTCATGACGGTAATGCCTTGTGACTCCTTCAAAATGAAAGAACATGACAAACACTCGGAATAACAAATGAGGTTAGTGCAAATGCAACACCTATCATTCGTGAGGTAAGATACCCAACAAGTGTATGCATCATGCTCATCATAAGAAAGGACAAGGGAGCATTTCATAGTATGGAGGCATATGATGCAAGAACAACCAAATAGAATAGGCTCAATCAAACAAGCATGCATCACAAGTAAAGTGTCAAAGTCTCTAAGATCAATAAGCATAGTATGGTTGCACTCAATACAAGTGGATATGAGAGATGCAACTAATGGAGACAAGAGGCAATGATCATGACAAATCAAGTGAGAGGCATCAACATATATGTCATCAACCCAAGAAAGCAAGTAATAGTTGAACATGGGTGATGCAATATAGCAAGCAATCATAGTGATCAAGTCAAGCACGCTAGTAGTGCGAAGATGCAACATACTAGAAGGAATCATGGCAAGCATGTCATGTGTGCACATAGTGGGCATGAATAATTCACATGTCATAGCACAAGCATGAAACCAAGATATGAGGAAAGTAGATTCATGGTGTTGGCAAGAAGTCCTATGTAAATAGAAATGTAACATCATGACTCTCCCAACACAAGAATCAACAATAGCATGAGGCACATGATAAACATGGCAAAAGCAACAAGGATCTCCACCAAGCATGAAAATACACATAGGAGTATCATAATGGTGCATCATGGGTAAATGCAAGGAAGGGTCACAATTGCATGGCAAAGCATAGAAATAAGCATAACATGCAAAGTGAACATGATAGTATGGGCATAAGGTGACAAGTGGTATATAGCCCATAGCCGTGTGAGAGCCAAGTAGAAGAGATGCGCGTAGTCCTTGCGCGAAAGGGACGGTGGTAAGGATAGTCCACGGGATCCCAAGTGATCATTGCTCTCAAGAGCTCGTATCGTCAACTCTTGGGATTGAGAGGTCGACGAGTATACATGAGTACCTACACAAAACAAAGACAAAGAGAAAATTGTGTGTGCATGGTATATGTACACATCATCCATCATGATGCGCACATGTGTGTGTTTGTTAGCACAAAATATCCAATGCTCAAATAGATGAGATGCGTGATATAAAAACATGTCATCCATCATGATAGGTTTGTTATTATGTATGGCATAATGGAGAGTCAAACAATGTAATGCATCATGAGAAATATCTAGAGCATTATTATTCATGGAATGCATAAGGTGTACACTATCATGGGAATCATGCAAAGTATGAAATGCATCAAGATCTCCTAATATGTATGAGGAAGCTATGGGGGTCTCCTCATGAGCATTAGTGGAAACATCACATGGAGAATATTGACAACATCCAAAACAATGCATATTTGGAACAATTAGATCATGGCATGACATAGTGCATGAATTGCGCAAATCATGTAAAGGAAGCATGGCAATATCATCACATGAAAAACAAAAGCCAATGACCATCGTCTCGTCATCTATGCCATAAGTGCAAATGGGATTGATTTTAATGGGGCATGCATAGTTACTATGTTGAGATTGAAATGATGCAATATGGGAGATCTCACTCATATCATATGACAAGTTCAATGGATTGTCAAACATGATGCGACCGAAAGAATTTTCACATGATATCCTATGGAGCATAGCATCACAACTAGGCAACTCAACATGCTCATCATCATACTCATCGTAAATAGGTAAGTCAAGGCATGAAGAAGTCTCACTAGCGTGAAGCATGGCAATAGGTGTGTCAACATCATGGGAGCAATCGATGTCAAGAGAGTCCACTGGTGGGACAACAGAAGCACCATCACCTATGTTACCTTTGGAACATCGCTCATGTGTTGTAGGTGAGGTGTTGAAGATCCATTCATTGTCATCTTCATCTTGATGGAACCATGTGGGGGGTGTATCATCGTCCACCATGGCCATCGTCGTCTCCAATGGAGGAATAGACTCGTCAAGGATAGGCATGTCGTCATGTAGGAGACCTAGCACCAAAGAAGAAAACACACTAGGAGTAGAGGTTAAGTCGTTAGAAATCATAGTAGCCTCACATGTCCTCTCAACTACCTCACACTCTAAGTGTTGTGGCTCACTCACTCCCTCAAAGATGCTCTCACTCATATGGTCGGTGGAGTCACTCAAATGGCACTCAACCTCACATAGGATGTGTGGCATGCTCTCATATGTGGGGCTAGTGGTGGTCACACTCATCCTCTCATAGGAAATGCTCTCAATATCACGTATGGTGGAGTCACTCATGTCACTCATGTGGTAGTGGCTCTCCTCACATGGCACTTGGGGCATCTCGACATATGTGGGTGTCGGAGAGATGTAGGTGCAAATATCTCCATGCGCGGTCGCGTAGCTTGACTCGGAGTATGAGTCCAATATGGGTGCCGTCTTCATGTTGTTGAAGAGGTTCGCACTCGACGCCATGGTCGAAGGGGATGGCCCTTGCTCGACCGTCTTGTCACCGTCTTGGTGTGGGAG
Source organism: Triticum aestivum (assembly GCF_018294505.1). Taxonomy (NCBI): domain Eukaryota; kingdom Viridiplantae; phylum Streptophyta; class Magnoliopsida; order Poales; family Poaceae; genus Triticum; species Triticum aestivum. The sequence continues at coordinate 674,422,536 of NC_057795.1, read as the reverse complement.
GCCCATATGATGTGGCACCTCATAGCTCGTCTCCATGACCGAAGGGAGTTTCCCATGCTCGACCATCTTCCTTGGGGGGCTTCCGAAGATGGAAGTGTCTCCCTCGCTCGTAGGTAGTCGCCTTAGACTTGATGAAGTCGATGTAGGCGTACTCGTGAGAAGTAGGCGAAGATTCCATACGTCCAAAGGCGAAGATGACTTGATAGCACTTGGCGAAGATGCCGAAGTGGTGGTTGTAGCCGTAGCGCCTTCTTGGTGGTGGTCGTCTCGCGGTCTTCTCTTTTTCTCATGAAGCTTTGACTTGGCGTGAAGTAGGGCTTGTTGGGACTTGTGCATTTGCGCTTGTGGAGCATCTTCATGATGATGATGTCGTTGTCGTGCTTGAGCTCGTAGAAGATGTCGTTCGTCGTCGTCGTGCACATGATGCTTGGAGGTGACTTGCCCTTCATGACGATGTTGATCACGAACGTGATGGTGGTCGCCATGTAGATGTGGACGAGGACGACTTGCACTTGCATCTTTTTTGCACTCCGAAGACTTGTGGCTTGAATGTCGCCGCCTTGAAGATGACGAAGGGGAAGAAGACTTGATCAAGGCTCTAATCTCCTCCATCCTTGCATCTTGCTCCTCTTTATGTGCGGAAAGCTTCTTCTCGATGTGCTCTCGCAATCTTGATTGTGCGCCTTTTATTTGTCGTTGTAGATCAAAGATTGACGCTTTGGTGATGTAGTTGTTCACGCCATCGTTGTTGTCGAGGACCGGAGAGGAAATGCCTTGCCTATCCATCACAAGACTCGAGCAAATATGAGTGGGAGAAAGAGAAGAACTTATACCAATGTACCTTGACCGATGTTGACAATGAATCAATTTCACTCAAATGCGGACAATGAAATAGCACTATTGGTACCAATCCTTGTCGGTTCTCACACCTACACAAGTAAAGCTTATGGTGGAGCTCGGTGAGGATAGTGGCACAAAACTTTAATGCAAAATGTTAGCAAGAGTCAATAATGTTGAAAGAGATTCACAAATTCGCAAGTGAAACAAATGGACCAATAGCAATATGTGGCACACGGAAACACACACACGGATAGATAAATGGGGTCGTGCAACCAAGGAATGGGCATAAAATGTGGAATCCACGGAAAATGCTCGTGTTGCACAACTCAAGAGAGACGCTAGCATGATTGCTCAATAGGCAGATACGGCACTTGTGCACAACCTATAAGATGCAAAATGGATATACTTCCTATCCCAAGTATGCTATGTATGTATGGTTCCCGGTGTTTCTCTGAAGATGATCCAAGATGATCGGATATGACAATCTTATATGCAATGTGGTATGATGCTATGGCACTTGCTTACAAGCTCTTTTGCTCTTTCTCTTTTGCTTAAAAGCTTTTTTTTCTATGGCCAGTTTGCACAATGCACAAACCAAGATAGCAATTGCATATATGCGGGAACAAACTTATGACACAAGATATGATACCAATATATGCACCACGATGATATGGTATGTATGCTATGGGAAGTATGATCACTAATGTGCACAAGTAACATTGCCGGCAATACTCAAATGGCTAGTCTCGATAGGCAAATAACGCAAAATAGGCTAGGGGTTAACAATGCAATGGCAAGGGGAATATACAATGGAGGGATACCACGATACCAAGATGATATGGAGGTTACCGTCCGGTGATGATGAGTAGCGGTGTTCTTGATGTAGAAACCAAGATGATGGAGTCTCGTCCCTAAGTAGCCGAAACACCTTGGGAAACGGAGAAACCGCGAACTCAAAATCTCAAATGTCAAATGTCAAAATGGTGGTAGCGGAAAGCAGTGGTGGTTTGCACTTGGCAATGCGGAAGTGAAATGATTGGCTATACACATGTCGGAGTTGAAGTTGTCGTCCCTAAGTAGCCGAAACACCTTAGGAGACACAAGCCACAACTCGAACAAGCTCAAACAAACTTGGGTTAAGTTGGGGTGGAAATGTATGGTGGGCACGTCTATGTGGAAATGGTGGTGGTGGTTGATGAAGATGCAATTGTCCCTAATTAGCCGAAACACCTTAGGAGACTCAAATCACTCTCAAGCAACCACTAATGCTATATGGATCAAAATGGGTTAGGTTGCGGAAGTCGGTGGTGGCTATGCGGATGATATGGTGGAGGGCCTAGACAAACTTGCCAAATTTCCAAAAATTTGATGGAGTCAAATGGTGTTGGTAGTATTTTTGTGGGAAGGGGGATGTCAACAGCTTCAAAACGAGCTAAAGAACGTCAAAATCGGAGTTCAGATGAATTAGTTATGGCCGAAACGGTGAAACGGGGAGGCTGGAATCTACAGGGACATGATATTCGGGGGTTTGGCCGGATTTCCGGGGGCTGATGTCCAAAACCGCGCGCGAAATGCACTCAAGGGGCCGGATGTCCGGGCTAATGGCCAGATGTCCGGGCAGGCCGGATGTCCGCTGGTCGGGCCGGATGTCCAGGCTCCCTATCCGAGGAGGAACTCGATTTTGGGGGAGGAAATTGATGATTTCGGAGGCAAAATTGCGGATATTTCGTGGATGGAAAGTGGGGAAACTTGGGGAGATGCTAGATCCACTTGAAACCAAGCAAATCTACGGACCAAAATCAACAAAACATCATCAAACCAACAAATCACAAAAAAAATTGGGGCTATTTTTGGTAGGGATTTTCGAATTTAGGGAAGAACACAACAAAATTAGGCTAGAAAAAGAGGAGGTAGGGGCTCCAAATTCGTGATCAACCTTGCTCTGATCCAAGATGATGTAGGGCGGAACCCTAGGGTCCGATCTTTCACGTTTGGAGTGGATCCTACGGGGGAACACGAAGAACGCGCGGAAGAACACAAGGAAATCACGGGGAGGAACGAGAGAAACACTCAACCGACAAGAGATCAATCACACAAGGTCTAGATCATCGAAGCACGATTAGCACGAGATACAAGGTCAACAACGGATGATACAAGTGGCGGTAGCTCATCTCCGAGAGGAGGTCTTGAATCCACGAGGGATCTTCCCGTAAAGGGGTCTTGAATCCATGGTGGATCTTCTACGAAGAGGCATGGTCCCTCATGTGGAGTAGATCCGGTATGGATGAGCTATGCTCTATCTCAAACGAGCTATCACAAAGCTAACCCTAAAACGTAGGTGGGGGGAAGTATATATAGTCTAAGGGGCGAAGGGGTACATGGGCCTCAGCCCAGATGCTCTGCACACAGGCAGGGGAGGCCGGATGTCCGGGCTGGGGCCGGATGTCCGGGGCTTCACGAGGTGCCGGATGTCCGGGCTGGGAGGCCGGATGTCCGGGCTGGCCTGGGTCTTCCAGATGCATTCGGTGATGGAGGGGCCAGATTTCCGGGAGGAGGGGCCGGATGTCCGGTGGCTCGCGAGCGGCCGGATGTCCGGGCCTGGGGACCGGATGTTCGCGCTGGCTTGGCTGATTCTGGATCTTCCTGGATAGAAGGGGGGCCGAATTTCCGGGCGATGGGCCGGATGTCCGGGCCTGGCCGGATGTCCGGTGCCTGTAGCAGCTGGCTCTTCTTCCTTCTCCTCTTCCATGCTTCCGCGCACGCTCGGCCTTGGTCCTTGGGTTCTCCATGGTCTCCTCGGGTGTACCTGAGTATGCACAAGGTCCGCGCTTGAAGTAGCAACCATGTCTCACGTGTGGAAAGTGAAGGTTTAGAGAGGAGCGATTTCACCTTGTGTCCAATGGCGTATGCTCGAGGTCTCGTCATATGTCCTCTTGGGGCTCGGAGAGTAGTCGGAGTGTACATGGGGGATGAACGTGGGATGCTCCGCATCACGGCGTCCTCGTCATCGTCGGGCTCCCGCTCCTCCCCGTCAAGCCGGAGGCGCGGGAGACGCCGCTCAGGCGGCGCACCCACGGCGGCGCCCTCGTCATCAATGAGGGTGGCGTCTCTTCTCCCTTCTCCTACAGCCTCGTCAAGCCCAAGACCGAGCTGACACTCCTCCCCGTGAAGAAGGAGCATGAGGCCATAGCCGCCGACGAGGAGAACGGCCTCAAATGGGTGCGGGACGATTATGTCCGGTAGGAGATGGAGCGCCAGCGTCGCGCCCTCGAGGAGATCGCCGCCCGGCTCTGCAGCCATGAGGAGGGCGGCCTCGTCATCCTCGATAACAGCGACGAGGAGGTGCCGGGCCGTCCAACCCCGTCCGCCACAGCGACCCAAGGCAGGGTTGCAGCAATGACGGCGGCAACTACAACCAACTTTTATAGGCTTCTCGGCATGTAGAAGGCTCAAGGCGGCGGAGTAGTAGTAGTAGTAGTAGTAGTAGTAGTTGTTGTTGTTGTTGTTGTTGTTGTTTCTAGTTTGTTTTTTAAATTATGTTTTCAGTTTGTACAAATATCAATGAAAAAGCCTGAATTTCCTCCAAATTTGTGTGGTTTTGTACGAAGTTTGGCCGACTTTGGTTTTCAAAAAGCGGCGTCTGGGGCTAGCTTGGGGCGGCGGTTGGGAACCTGACCGTCCCACGCCGATTTTATCACCGGTGAGCCCCAAGGCGGCGCTACTTCGAGCCCCTGGGGTGCCGAACAGCTGGAGATGCTCCAACACGGACCGAGTCTGTATTTCAGTGTTGGAAGGAATTTTTGACTAATATGCACATTATTGTCTTTTGTCTTTCGTTTTTGAGTTGTTGCTCTTATATCCTTGTATAATTTGTATTGCACGAATTTCTTGGTTAAGCTTAGTGATTCGATCTCTCTGTACTTTGTAATGACTTGGACTTTTCAGATCACCCTCCCTTATTATCATGGACTCGCCACTGTCCCAGACTGACATCTATTATGGTATTCCAATGGTTGCAGTACTAGTGATTCTGGTACTGTCAGTTGTAATCCTTTGCATCAAAATGAGAAGGCAAGGTAAGAGACCGTGCAGACACACATTTACACTCGACTCACGAATGGAGTTGTTCAAAAACCTGAAAGCTTTCATTGACTGCGGCCTCTACATAAAGCATGCATATTGGTATTATAGCACCTCATGCATGCAAGTGTTAACCGAAAAAGTAACACAAGTATGCTTGATTGCTTTATGAAGGAAGGACAAGTAACAATATCGAGCGGCAGAACGAGGCGAGTATCACGCGATCACACTCTCAGAACAACAACGGGCACATATCGTTACGGTTCGATAACCGTCGGTTCACGTATAGTGAATTAGTAGCTATCACAAATGGCTTCCAGCAAGTAATTGGCCGAGGAGGGTTCGGAAAAGTCTATCAAGGTTTGATGGAGGATGGCACGCAAGTGGCTGTCAAACTGCGGTCTGAATCTTCAGATCAAGGTGAACAAGAATTCTTGGCAGAGGTGAGTATTGATGTGATCAGCTTAAGGTCAAGTGTACTAATACGATTTAGTTTGTTAATACATGTTTCGTTTTGATTTCAGGCACAAACCTTGGCTAAAATTCATCACAAGAATCTTGTATCCTTGTTTGGCTACTGCAAGCACAGGGAATACATGGCTCTTGTCTACGAGTACATGGCTCAAGGAGCTCTAGACGAACATCTTAATGGTAAGAAAATTACTCAGATCATTCAAACTTCAAGCCTCCAGCAACATAACTACACCCTCTATTCCCAAATGTAAGACGTTTTGCCAGTCAATTACGTTTAGGAACAGATGTAGTAACATTTTTTATTAATATATAAATAGGTGGAGTTAAAAGTGAGAAGCATGCATCGGACAAAATTATTAATACATGTGATTTATCTGACAATATTTTCACAGGGAAAGACAACAACCAAAGTATTTTAACCTGGAGACAGAGACTTCGTATTGCCCTGGAATCTGCGCAAGGTAGGTTTTAATCAAGTTTTTCTACATGTCATTATACGTAGAAGGCATGAATTCGATCGTAATTTTGTCAGCAATGTCTCATGTGGATTCATGCAGGGCTTGAGTATCTACACAAGGGATGCAATCCGCCCCTCATTCACAGGGATGTGAAAACGTCCAACATCCTGTTAAATGCAAACCTGGAGGCTAAAATTGCTGATTTTGGCCTGCTCAAGGCTTTCAATAGCAACAGTGATACACATGTCTCCAGTGCAAGGGTGGCTGGTACACTTGGTTACCTTGACCCTGAGTAAGTGCACGGTTCTCTATTATTTCTGATTATGCTCCAAAAAACTTCTCACCAATTATAAACAATTGATGTACTATACTTTGGTTGTCTAAATGTTAGTAGAGTTCACACCTACATGCTCCTAGGGTGGTCAAAACTCAAAATATAGTCCCTTAATTCGAAATTTTCACCTCAACTTAGTCATTTAAGTACTCCTTCCATTCCTTTTAGTTCACGTTTTAGATTTGTCTTGGGTTAAATTTTATAAATTTTGACCAAATTTATATTAAAAAATATCAACATCTACACTACCAAATAAATGTAATATAAAAATATATCCTACAATGCATCTAATGGTATTGATTTAGTATTAAAAACTATGATATTTTTTCTACAAATTTGATCAAACTTTATCAAGTTTGACTTCAGTCATAGCTAATATGCAGAGTAAAAAAGACTATAGGGAGTACAACTACAGTTCAAAAATCTTGACTTCTGCAAAGAATCAAATTGGCTTATGTGAATTTTCTACCAATTCTTGTGAAACTTGCTTGTACAATTTTTTTTTTGAAGAATTTGACCTCCATGGTTGTTCTTTATACTATACCCATTGATGTATTTTGTACTTCTCTAGGTACCAAGCTACGTTTCAGTTGACCAACAAAAGTGACGTATTTAGCTTTGGCGTAGTGCTACTGGAGATAATCACAGGGCAACGACACTCTTGAAGGATCCTGAGCCAACAAGTATTGTTCAGTGGGTGCGGCAGCGCCTCGCATGTGGAAACATCGAGGGTGTGGTGGACGCGCGCATGCATGGCGATCACAACGTCAATAATGTGTGGAAAATTGCAGACACTGCGCTCAAGTGCACTGCTCACAACCCTATGCAGCGGCCCACGATGACTGAGGTGGTAGCAGTGCTGCAAGACTGCCTTGAGATCGAGGTTGCACACAACGATGTGAACGCAGGGATTTACTTGGCACGGCTATGGTCGGTACGACATTGACACGTCTAGTGGTGTGAGCCAGAGGAGGACTGAATTTGAGCAAGAGCATCTGGGCAAGGTGCCAAAGGTGTCTACTGCTCCAGCTATTATGTAAGTGGATTTAGACAACGAAGCCTATTGCCTTTCGTGTGCGAGTAGTTTTTGTGTTATCGAATTGAACAGTCTATACAGTTTAATGAACAGTGTGTGCATGAATATGTGATGAACAAACTATGTCGAGTTGAACGTTTTGCTGGGTTAGTAAGTGGAACCAGTAAGAATTGATGGATGAACGGTTATTACTAAGCTCTCTAGGGGTGGAAGCCTGACCGTCACTTGAGCCAATTGATTTCACTGTGTACTTGATTTTGACCGGGTCTTCCCGTCGTGAGCTGGGCTAATGCTGAAACTTGGGCTGGCACGACGTCTCGCCAGCTGGGCTAATACTAACATTTTAGAAAAATGTGAACAAACTTTATTCCAAAATGCGAATAATGTTTCAAAATCCTCAATAAATCTAGATATTCAAATATATTTTTTAAACATGAACAAAATTTCCAAAAAAGAACAAAATTGCAAAATATGCACAACGTTTTCAAAAGTGTAAACACTTTATGAAATTATGAACGAAATTCAAATTCTGAAAAAAACTTTGAACAGTAAACAATTTTTAAAAAAGTAAATTTAAAATATACACAGAACATTTCCTTAGTATATGGTGAAAATTATTCAAATATACACTGAACATTTTTTTAAAGTATACGGTAAAATGTTTTTCAAATGCATGCTGAATAAATTTTCTATACATGACGAATATTTTTTATACACACTGGACATTTTATAATGCACAGTGAACATTTTTCTTCAACACAGTAAACTTTTATTGAAACGTGAACATTTTGGGAAAATATTACCAAAAATTGTAATTTTTTGAATTTTTTGAATTTTTATTTTTCAAACTTGTTTGAAACTTGAACAAAATTACGAAAAAGAGGACGGTTTTTGAAATCATGAAAAAAATTAGGAATATGATTTATTTTTGGAATTTTTGAAATTATGAACTTTTTAGAAAATTTCAAATTTATGAAAAAACGAAAAAAGAAACAGAAAAAATAAAAGGGAAATAAAATGAAGAAATAAATAGAAAATGAAAATGAAAAGAAAGAAATGAGCAGAAAAAATAAAAAGGAAATAAAAAAGAGAAGCAAAAAGACTATAAAAAAATTGAAGTGGGCCAGCCCATGTGCGGCGGTCGGTCGCTTCGCTTCAGCGAAGCAGCGACGGTCGGATGCACAGGACGGCATATAGGATCTGCCCGAAATCACTAATTAAGGAGTACTCTTTGCGGAAATCACTCTAACTTCCCCAGGTTGCGACAAATGACGCGCTGCATGTGCGACACTTGTCGCAACCTGGGAGTTTTCCCTTTTCCGTAGATCCGTTCATTCAAAACGTTTTATCTCTTAAACCGTGCGTTTAAATCTCGAACCGCTTTCGCCGTTGGATTCCTCGCGTCGAGATCTTCAAAGCTAGATCCCATGTTGATAGGTTTTGTCAAACTTTTTTTGACGAAAAAACCGGACGAAAAAAACCGACAAAAAAACCGAACCGGAACACGGGGTTTTTTCCCTTTCGGAAAGAGGCACGCCCGTGCCTCTAAAGAAATCTCAACCGTGCCTCTCGCGGAAGCAAAACCGTGCCTCTCACGAAAGAAAAAACAGAAAACACGATTTTTTTTCTTTCCGAAAGAAGCACGCCCGTGCCTCTCGCGAAAGAAAAAAAAACAGAAAACGTGTTTTTTTTGTTTCCGAGGAGGCACGGCCGTAACTCTCGCGAAAGCACAACCATGCCTCTTGCGGAAGCAAAACCGTGCCTCTCGCGAAAGGAAAAAAAATAGAAAACATGTTTTTTTTCATTTCCAAGACGCATGGTCGTGCCTCTCGCGAAAGCACAAACGTGCCTCTCGCGAAAACAAAACCGTGACTCTCGCGAAAAAAATGTGTTTTTTTGCACAAAAAAGTTATTTTTTCGATTTTTTTGTCGAAAAGCTAGGGAAGACCAGTGGAAAATGAAAGCGTAAAAAAACCGAAAAAAAACCCGTTTAAAAAGCCGAAAACGCGTGCGGAAAAATAAAAAAACAAAATCCGGAGGGAGCGTCCAGAGCACGACACGTGGCGAATGGCTGAGAGCGCGCCAAGTGGCGCTGATCGTTGCGAGGCTCACGAAGGAGCGCTCGTTAATTAGTTGCTCCCGGATCTGCCACGCGGCATGCCGGACAGCCGTCTGGGCATGATGTGCAGGACACACTATTTGCTGAAATTTTGTCTATTTTGGGTCAAGCCCAATAGCAGTTTCAAAAATTCCTAATAAATTCTAAAGGCCCACGAAATCCATTCGTGTAAGGCAAGAGGTGGAACTAAACTTTACTCCCATATTGCTAGTTTAGCGGGAGTTGGACCTCTTTATAGTAGAGGTTCTTTCCCCACATATTACTAAACAGTAAAAGGGAGCTAGCTACAGCTACCCACAGCGATTTGAAGTTTTTATCCGTCGGATCATGCGTACGAACGCACAGGATTAACTTGGTCTTCCAGATCGTTACGCTAACTAGAAGAACACCCGTGCGTTGCAACGGGGCCACATTAACTTTAAGAGTTCAATATCAATTATGTTAATATTACATTTAATATTCTCATACATATCAAGTGACATTGACGACCTTTTTACCATCAAATTCTCACACACACTCTCTCCCTCCCTCCTCACTCTCTCCCCCTCTCCCTCTCTCTCTCTCTCTCTAACACACATACATATCCATCTTATTGGGTACGGGACCATAATCCATCTATTTCACACGCACACGCGCTAGTGCATAACAATATGGATTATAAAACAGGTTCAAGGTAGTAACAAGGATTCTTCTCATGCATTAATAAACAAATGTTCTGCACTGAAGACAAGATAACCAATTCCCAAAGTGCATCAGAGCATCACAGAACATTACTGTCAAGATAAATGCACGACGATACACCCGACTCATTTAATTAATATAATTAAATTATAGTAAATTAGTCACCAAACTGCTCGGATGAACCGGAACAGAGCCAACATATATCATCCTAGACAAACGCAACATCAACCATTTACCTTCGTACTTTAGGGACCGACAGGAGGATGCATGTAGAAGCGCTTCTTGCCTGCGAATCCACAGTCAGAGAGAGAAATTGGAACCCATTCCCATCACCAACTGATAAAGAAAGCATGTAAGAAAATTGATATCGGTCCAACTTGGATCTTCGGTGATTGTCCGCCGGTATGGAGAATTTAGGAGGGTGGGTGCAGGGAGTGGCCTTGTGGATGATGGATGGAGGCGCGGAGGGATGTGGTCACCGGAAGGTCGAAAGCGGAGAGGGTCGGGCACGTTAGGTGGAGCCGGTGGTGCACGACAACCGGAGGCGGCCCAATCGTGGGCCGCGAACCGACGATAGCCTCGGCCCATCTCTCGACGCAGCGAAGATAGAGAGGGCGGCACTGCCGGTGCTCGAGGCCGCCGCTCGGCACCATCTACATCGAGGGGAAAGAGAGGCGAGAAAGCGATTGGGTGATGCGGGGCTAGGGATTGCGGAGGAGGGTGGGGGTGTGCGATTTGAATGGATGGTTCTGCCCACCGTTTTCTTGTACGTGGCGGTGGAGACGGCGGCGTCCAGCCATGCAGGCGAGGCAAGGGTCGAGCCAGGCACACGGCGAGGCGCAGTAGCAGAGGCGGGGCGATTTTTTGCTACTGAGATGCAGGGTGTGGGATTGATCGTTCATGTTCTCTTTTCCTTTTTAACGGGAGATGGATGCGATTTTTTCACGAGGAAAGAGATGCGACCACGTACAGATTCCATAATAAAATTAATTAGGTCTATAACGGAATTTCTTTACAATGCGTTTAGATTTACGTGTTAGTTTTCTTAATAAAGAAATGCACTGATGTAGGGATCGATTGATTCGGATAAGGAAAGATAGATTTGTGATCTTTTGTATGTTAGGAAATTAGTGGTTTGCAAGGAAAGAGTGGAGAGAAAAAGAACCAATGCGACCACGTATAGATTCCATAATAAATTAATTAGGTCCATAACGGGATTTGTTTGCAATGCGTTAAGATTTATGTGTTAGTTTTCTTAATAAAGAAATGCACTGATGTAGGGCGTGATTGGTTCAGGTAAGGAAAGATAGATTCGTGATCTTTTGTATGTTAGGAAATTATTGGTTTGCAAGGAAAGAGTGGAGAGAAAAAGAATCAGTACGAGGGGGTGGTGGGAGGTGGGACGAATAAAAACCGGACGAAATTGGGAGGTGGGAGGGGGCGAGTAAAAACCGACGAAAAAAACCAACGAAATTGGGAGGTGGGAGAGAGGATGGAAAAAAACAGGGGAGGTGGGAGGAGGACAAAAATAAACCGTACGAGGTTACCAACTGCTCCATTAGGAGTAGAGATTGTTTGTGAAAATAACATGCGACGACGACTTAGCGAGCGGATCCCCTTAAAAAAGACATAGCGAGTAGATTCCCTTAAAACTGGTAGAAATGGATACGATTGATGACATTGATAAATAGTGGTGAATGTTGACATAATTTACTATCATCATGCATGGAAACGAATCATCAAGAAAAAGAATACTTCCTATTACTACACTCATAGGAAGCTTTCTAATCTCTACTACCAAACAGTTTCTGCCCAAACAAGGAAGGAAAGTTATGGACGTGATTCGAAAGGAAACAAACGTTATGAAGATTAATTAATTTAGATTTGATCTTTAGAGATTGATTGTGATTGATTCTTTTACATAAAGACATTACTAAATAATTTGCATCAGTATGGAAAGTTCTGATCCGTTCAATTTTTTTCTTTGTGTGAGAGGGTGAAGTGAAAATAAACCGATGAAGTGGGGGAGGCGACGAAAAAAATCTACGACAGTTAACCTACGAAAAAAATCCGGACGAAAGTGGTGGGACGAAATTGACCGGCAAAGACTACCAACTGCTCCATTAGGAGTAGAGATTGGTTGGTTCGATTTTTTTTGCGTGGAGGGAACTATCTGGGAGGTGGGAGGGAGTACGAAAATAAACCGTCTCGGCTGAGCGGGAGGTGGGAGCAAGTACCAAAGAAGTACCAAAAAAGACCGGGTGAGGTGGGATGAAAATAAAACCCGGAACGCGACCTACCAACTAAGACATTAGGAATAGAGATATTATGTAGGCCACGTAGAAAGCAAAGTTCTGCGGGCCGCTGCTCCGCAGAATGAGTTGCGACTTTCGTCTGTGGTCGGGCCGTAAGATATAAGGCCCAGTCCAGTCCAGGTTTCCTCTCTTTTGCTCAAAGAAAAAAGAAGTCCAGGTTTCCTCTCGGCGGCCCTATCCCTATCTGCGAATTGCTCATCTGTTCCTCGATGTCGGCCGCCGCTGTCCTCCATGTCGTTGTCGAGCTTCTGCAGAAGACCTGCTTCTGCCCCTGTGCCCTCCACTGCTCCTCTAGACCTCTACTCTTGCTCCGCAAGCCCCCACGAAGGCTCTCTTCTTTACCTGCAGCGTTCTTCCATGGCTGCTGCGCGGCCGAACGCACCGTCAGCGTCCGTCGTCGGATGTCTTTCTCCTGCACCCGCCTCCTTGCCCTTGCAAGTTTATCACGCGTCCCTCCCCATTCCGTACCTAAAGATGATCATCCTGTCCCAGGGGAAGCGGCGGCGGAATCATGGCGATGAAGCTTGACGCGCCTTTTGTAAGTTGTGCTGGTGCTGGACGTTTGCCTATTTTTGTTGCAGATCTTTCTTTCCATACGAGATCGTTTTAGACCATCTCCCTTTCCACTCATGCGTGTCTGTTTCTGTAATTTTCAGATTATGACGGTAAAGCCAGCCTAAGGCTGTGACCTACTCTGTAACTTCTCTGCTTTAGATCTAAAGGAATACAAAAAATGAGGTCCAATGCATTTGCCGCTTATGGTGCTCTAACTGACTAGGGAGTTCAGTCACATCATCATGCTTTTCTTGAGCAGGTAACACCCAACTTCTACTCCGGTTATTTTAATAGTACATCATTAGCAAGGAGCTGTTATCATTTAAGCCTTCTTATAGGATGCTGTTGTGGTGGTCTGGTCCCAGAAAGTGTTGAGGCAGTTTTATAGATTGTTAAGGGCTTAAGAGCATCTCCAACAGCCGCGCTAAAGCGCCGCGCGCAAAAAAACCTGTTAGCGCGCGCGCTGCGGCTGGTTTTGCGCGCCCGCCTGCGCTGGCTCCAGCAGCCGCGCTGAAATGCAGCGCGCGCGCCGCTCCAGCAGCGCGCTAAAATGCAGCGCGCGCGACTAGAAATGTATGCATTTTTAAAAATTGAAATTTTTAAAAAAACTAGATAGATTGCATAGATTAAATGATACAAAGGTATTTTACATCCGAAACATAGATTGCATAAAATAAAAACGACAAACGATAAACATAGATTGCATTTAAAAAAAAAACTACTCTAAGTCGCTATCATCATCACCACTATCATCCTCGGCGGTGTCGTCCGAGGTAGATAGCCAGATGTCCAGCTACCGCTCATCGTTCGGCGTGAAGAACGACCGCCCACCTGCTGCAACGAGGTCGGACTGCGCATTCGCCAACGCCTTCCACCGACGCCTGTCCAACCGCGACGCGTGGCGCCTTTGCGTGTCCTCCTCGCGGCGCCTTGCCCAGTAGGCTTGCTCGTAGGCGACGTCCTCCGGGTGGCGCTGGCGCCAGTCCGCCATGACCCTCTCGTCCTCCTGGGCGACGAGGAGGCGGCGTTGCCGCTCGGCGTGCTCCGCACGGTCTTCCGCCGTGTTCAGACGAGGCAGAGGGGCGAGGTTGAGCGCTTGCTCGAGCGTGTACACATCTTGGAAGTTCATCTGGCCGCGCGGCCGGCCTAGGCGCCACGCCGCTGCGTCGTACGCGCGGGCGGCCTGTCACGCCGTCCCGTACGTGCCGAGGGCGAGCCGGAGTTCGCCGGAGCGTATCTCCACGGTGTAGCTGCCGTTGGGCCGCAGGCGGACGCCGCGGTAGCCGGACGCTCCTCGGCGGCGCGGCGGCATGACGGCGCGTCGGTGGCGGGGCGCTGGAGCGGCGCGTGGCAGAGAGGGAGAGGGATAGGGGAAGAGATGTGTGTGGAGAAGGCGCGTGGCGCGCGCAGCTTTTATAGGCGCGCGCGAAGCGGCGCGCCAAATCTTGCGCGCGAGCTGACGCCTTTTCGCGTGCGCGCTTGTTTTCCGCGGTCGCTGGAGCGCGGCAAACCGCCCCGCGCGCGCTAAAAGCTGCGTTTACCCCGCGCGCGCGTCGTTTGGGGCGACTGTTGGAGATGCTCTAAGGCAATTGTAAGGATCCTTCACTTATGCATCTCAAGCTACCTTGCTGCATATTGTTGCAGATACCAAATGCCACCCTTACGTGGTTGGTCCTCCACCTTCTTGAAAATTACCTAAGTTTCGCCTTGCCTGACGCGTATGTAGCCATTGCTTTGTTTTTACTTACTAAAATTTCCCTCAACGTGCATATCTTGATATTCATGATTTCAAAACATAATACATTGCAGCTCCTAACGCCTTTTATCCTAGAAGCTTAGTTTATTTTGTTATCATGGGAAGCTATAAAATTTCTTGACAATGACAACCATACTATTTCTTGACATGAGTTTCCAAAGTACTAGAATCAAGAACATCTTATAGACCAACCTCAAATTAGAAAAATCAAGAATGCATGATTTGACAAAATACCAGAAAGGAGAAGAAATTAGTTAGAACCATCAAATAAACCAAATCAGAATCAAAAGAAGCGTGGGACACTTCATCCGTAATCTACTCTGCAATCTATTTATCAGACATGCCCCACTATCAAGACTTCGTAATTTTTTCTTTCAAACTATCCAATGCTATACTATTCCATTTTTCTGTAATATTTAATTCTTTATGTTGCTAAGATGACGAGCGCGGCAACGCGCGCGTTCAAGTTCTAGTGAGGATGAGAACAAGAGAGACATCCACGCGTGCTCCTCCTGCACCGCCCGCCTCGTCACGACGTAGCATGCCGCGCCGCCGGAATGAGCCGAACCGATGTCTAAATTTTTGCCACACGGGAGCTGAAACGTTTTTCTGTAGTGGACACTGAATCCGAACGGCTCGCCTCTTCGGCTGAAGTCTGTTCGTTTCGTCTCCCTTGTTTCCTTCAGCTCCCGGCGCAGCCTCTCGCCTCCTTCAGTTGCGCCTATAAAAAGGAGGTCGCTCCTGTCAGAGAGACGCACCAGAACCACTTCTTCCTCTCGCCATCGGTTCCTAAGCACTGCGCTGCTGCTACGATCTTTCTCATCCCGGCTTGCGGCGTGCACCGCAGGTCCGGACAGTAGGCCTCTGAAACCACACCTCTTTGAGTCCTGTATGGGAGAAGGGTGATAAGATTTTTGGAGAGCGCTCTGCGTGACTACTGACCGGTTCATCACGGACACCGACGACCACTTCCCCAACAACCACTTCTTCCCCGACGTCGACAATCTCTTCACAACATGGCTGACAAGGATGTCGACCCCAAGTCCAGTGCCTCTGCTCCTAATGCTGTCCCGTTCACACGAAGATCTGCTACTCGAAAAAGGACGAGCAGGTAGTACAAGTATAAACGGGACCAGCGTGCGCGACAGCACCACAGGATGTCCAACGTGACTGCGAGGGAAACTCCAAGCCGGGCCCACCAGGACCTATGCGCAAGGAACACCATGGATCGCCTCACAATTGTTGGCATGGCCTTTGAAGTTTGTATGTTTAAACTTTCTTCGTGTCCACCCCATGGAATCATACTAAGCTGTAGCTCAATTGCACAAGTCAACGTGATCATCTAAAAGTGTCTTAAAATAATTTATTCAAAATTAAAACATTATTTTATCATTTTCTAGAGGTAATTAAATGCGTAAAAACAAAGAAAATGTGAAACTTGCCAGAATTCAACTTGCACTGGCAGGGTACCATGTTTTCTGTATATAAGCTTAGGTAAAATCGCACAAGCCCGTATGACATCTGAAATGGCACATGCTTCACAAGCTAGACCGTTAAGCGTGAAGTGTCTTTACTTAGTGCAAACCTTCCACTTTTGAGTAACCAAACAAAGTTTCAAAGATTTCATCTTTGCCAGCACATGTTGGGCATATGCCTAGGTTATTCATTAATACTGAATAAAACGTATTGAAATCATATTTCTAAAAATAAAAATTTGAAGACATTATTTTTCATTTTCTAGAGTTAATTAATTGTGAACAACCCTCGTGAAAAAAAGTTAATTGTGAACAAAAAAAATGTAGACCTAGCCAAAAATCGACTTGCATTGGCAGGGTACCATATTTTAGGTATATAAGCATAAGTTAAATTGCACAATCCCATATGATCATCTCAAATTATTGGTGCTTCACAGGCTACAGCCAAGAAAGTCTAGCGTGAAGACCCGGCCTAGACTTAGAGTACGTGCAAATGAATATTGGGGTCAAAGTTGTTGACATGGCCATATTTGAACTTTTGTGTAACCAAAGTACCAAACCAAAACTTGCAAGAAGATTTCATCTTTTCGAGCACATATAAGTTATGCATGTTCCTTGGTCGGTCACGGTCATTGAATAAAGTGTATTAAAATAATATTTTTTAGATTAAACACATTATTTTATCATTTTCTAGAGGTAATTAATTGGGGGAAAAGGAAAATGTAAAACTTGCTAGAATTTAATTTGCATTGGCAAGATATATGTTATGGGAAAACTAGCTTAGGTTAAATCGCATGTGCCGATATGATCATCTGAAAGGTGCTTCACAAAATAAAAAGTTTAGCGTGAAGTCTCCAGACTTATAGTGCAAACCGTCTAGTTTTTAGTAAGCAAACAAAGATTTGTAACAAGATTTCATATTTTTTAGCCCATGTTGGGTATATGTGCCTTGGTTTGTTATTAATACTGAATAAAGTGAATTGAAATCATATATTTAAAGTAAAAATATTATTTTTATCATTTTCTTTTGGTAATTAATTGGGCAAAAAAAAGGAAATGTAAAACTCGACATAATTCAGTTTGCACTATCAAGGTATCATGTTTTGGGCATATAATTAAGCTTATCTTAAATTGCACAAGATAGATCTAAGAGTGCAAACCTTCCACTTTTGAGTAACCAAACAAAGTTTCGTAACAATTAAGATTTCATCTTTTTGAGCCTAAGTTATGCATATGCCTTGCTCTGTCTCACTGATATTGAATAAGGTGTATTAAAATAGTAGTTTTTAGATTAATCATATTATTTTATCATTCTGAAGTGATACTTAATTGAGAAAATTAAAGTAAATATAAAACTTGTCTGAATAATTCAATTTGCACTCACAAGGTACCATGTTTTGAGGAAACAACCTTATTAGGTCAAGTGGCACAACGCTTTATGATCATCTCAAATGGTATGTGCTTGACAAAACAGACAATTTAGCGTGAAGTGTGTAGACTCACAATGCAAACCTTCCACTTTTGACTAATGATTAATCAAACAAAGTTTCGTAACAAGATCTCATATTTTTTTAGCCCAATTAAGTTGTGCATATATGCCATGGGTTGTGAGTGATATCTAACAAGTATTAAAATAAATTATTTGAATAAAAATACCATTTTATCATTTTCTATAGGTAATTATTTGAAAAATTTTAAGGAAAATGTAAAACCCACTAGAATTCATATTGCACTGGCACGGTACCATGTTTTGGGTATACAAGCTTAGGGTAAATCGCACAAGCCCATGTGATCATCTGAAATTGTTGGTGCTCCAAAAGCTAGAAAGTTTAGGGTAAATAAAGAATATGTTGAGAGTTATGTTATCGATTGGGTATGAAAAATGTGTTTACCATTTCAGGTCAGGGTAAAGGTGGTGGATAACCTGGGATGATCTTTATACCCTGGAGTTGAACAAGTATGGTGAACATTTCTGACATGACCATGGCGATAACTAACACTATTAATCCAGTAGTGGACGTTCAAGTGGTCAATGATGTTCCCAATATAGAAGTTACATGCATGCATACTATGGCATGGATAGAGGTGCACTCACGTAAGGAAGATGAGGGGAGGCAGTTGAATGTGCATGGATTACCCAGGGTGATGGGCATGTGCGTGCATGCAAGAAACGACTTGCACACAAGCACGTTTGAGTCAGAAAATACAAGAGATAATCAGGATATGAACAGTCCGGGCTGGTTTAAAGACGAAACGGTGCATATTGACTTTCTATTCTTTTTCTTGCCTCCTAAGAAAACTATTAATGATGTAAATAGGCTGGCCGGATCATGGAATTATCTTTGTTTATGTGCGTTAGGTTGGGGGCCACCGGACGGGGCAAAGTTACAGCAAAAGAGGTGGTCACGCACAGAATCCGTCATATCTATAGTTTGGATTGTTTTGGTAGTTCAGGTATTTGCCGAGATGTAAAAGGCAATATCTATACAGAGACCAGATTAGCTTATTTCCATTGCTTGATTTCCAAGTTAGCTTAGCGTGTCCGGCCATAATATAAGGCAAGTCAATACCTAATGTAAAGGTTAGGTTATTTTGAGATGAATTAGACACGTGTGTGTTTTTTGGCCGTCGGCCATTATCGAGTTTTGAGAAATCTTGTCAAAAGTCTCTACTGGCGTGTGAGTTCCTGCGACGCGACGTGTAGGAGATTGCAAGCTGAACCTATACAGTTCGTCCATGTTATTCCCTCGGATCGAGAGGTTGGTGTGTTGTTTTTGCGAGGTTTGTGAACATATTTGTAAACCCGCATCTAGTTCTTGCTGCGATGGAGTTTTGTGCCGTGAAAGATCGGGCCAACAACGGATCGATCCTCGTCTTGAGGTTCGCTTCTCATCAAGTGGTATCAGAGACCGGCGTTTCTCACGGCACTTCGCAGGAGACGGCCGGCGTGCCGTCACCAAGGAACTACCGGAGGCTATCCAGCGACTTTTTGCTAGAGGAGACAGGCTACAGCGCTGAACTTTTTCATACCTACTGTAAAGTGGGAGATAAGGTTTGCGCCACGACGATCGACCACTACAGTTTGATCAACGCGGTCGATCTCGACATGGTGGAGAAGTTGCAGCTATCAGTGACATCACATCCACGACCGTACTCATTGAGGAGGTACTACGACAAGCTCGACATTACGCACTAAACTACGGTATTGTTTTCAGTTTGCAAAATTTTTTTGTGAAGTTTTGTGCAACGTAATTCCTGTACCGATGATTTCTTGTCATATGCTGCTGGGAAAGCCATGGTGCAAGAAAAATAACGTTACATACGACTATTTCGCCAACACATACACTATCGTACATGATACAAAATATGTTCTCATGGCCATGGAAAAGAAGACGTTTAAGACATGGAGGAAAGAACGACTACAGAAACGGAAGGAGCTAGAAGAAGCCAAGATCATGAAGGAGGCCAAAGCAACTCAAAAAATTTCGGCATATGTTCAGCTTGCAGATGAGGATGTTTTTGAAGAAAATGATTCGAAACCGAGGACAGTTTCTTTTGAAGGGAGGGAGGATGATATGACCATGGCGATAACTAACACTATTAATCCAGCAGTAGACGTTCAAGTGGTCAATGATGTTTCCAATATAGAAGTTACATGCACGTAAGGAAGATGAGGGGAGGCAGTTGAATGTGCATGCATTACCCAGGGTGATGGCCATGTGCGTGCATGCAAGAAACGACCGACTTGCACACAAGCACGTTTGAGTCAGAAAATACAAGAGATAATCAGGATATGAACAGTCCGGGCTGGTTTAAAGAAGAAACGGTGCATATTGACTTAGTATTCTTTTTCTTGCCTCCTAAGAAAATTATTAATGATGTAAATAGGCTGGCCGGATCATGGAATTATCTTTGTTTATGTGCGTTAGGTTGGGGGCCACCGGACGGGGCAAAGTTACAGCAAAAGAGGTGGTCACGCACAGAATCCATCATATCTATAGTTTGGATTGTTTTGGTAGTTCAGGTATTTGCCGAGATGTAAAAGGCAATATCTATACATAGTCCAGATTAGCTTATTTCCATTGCTTGATTTCCAAGTTAGCTTAGCGTGTCCGGCCACAATATAAGGCAAGCCAATACGTCATGTAAAGGTTAGGTTATTTTGAGATGAATTAGACACGTGTGTGTTTTTCGGCCGTCGGCCATTATCGAGTTTTGAGAAATCTTGTCAAAAGTCTCTACTGGCGTGTGAGTTCCTGCGACGCGACGCGTAGGAGATTACAAGCTGAACCTATACGGTTCGTCCATGTTATTCCCTCGGATCGAGGGGTTGGCGTGTTGTTTTTGCGAGGTTTGTGAATATATTTGTAAACCCGCATCTAGTTCTTGCTGCGATGGAGTTTTGTGCCGTGAAAGATTGGGCCAACAACGGATCGATCCTCGTCTCGAGGATCGCTTCTCATCAATTTCATTGACATGTATATCTGTTCTGGCAATGGCGTCAAGTGGAAGAGTACTTTTGTTTATGGGGAGCCTAAAGCATGTCAAAGGTATGTTATGTGGGATCTTTTGCGTAGAATAAAACCCCTTGATGCTGGGCCGTGGTTTATGGTTGGGGATTTCAATGAAACGATGTGGCAAAATGAACATTTCTCACGGCATAGGAGGTCGGCTACTCTAATGGCCAATTTTAGGAGTGTGCTCTCTGATTGCAATCTTTTTGATCTGGGTTTTCATGGTATTCTTTGGACCTATAATAACAAGCAAGACGGCAATAAAAATGTTAGAGTAAGACTGGACCGGGTTGTGGCGTGCCCCCCGTGGTCTTCCTTATTTCCGGATTGCAAGGTTTCCCATTTAATAAGCTCAAGGCCAGATCATTGCCCTCAGCTCATTGAATTATTGGGCTCTCCTCGCGGTGGAAAATTTGTTAAAGAACTCAAATATGAGGCATATTGGGAAAGGGAAGGTCTGGCTTTAGAGGAACAAATTAAATCTAGCTGGAATGAAGGTACGTATGTTGAGGACTTAAAGGACGTGGCTAATAATCTGAATAGTGTTCTTGGGAATTTGCATGCGTGGAGTAAATCTTATATTGGCTATATTCCTAAGAAATTAGATGTGGCTAGGAAGAGGCTAAATGTTCTGTATAAAAGAAATGACCAAGAGGCTCTATTGGAAAGAAAAAGAATTCTTAAGGACATGGATGAGCTCCTTTATAAAGAAGAAATGTTATGGAAGCAAAGATCGCGGATTGATAAAATTAAATGGGGGGATCGGAATACAAAATTCTTTAGATCAAAGGCTACTTGGAGAGCTAAGAAAAATAATATTGCTAGTCTAAAGAGGAATGATGGTACAATTTCGGAGAATGTGGAAGAAATTCATGAGATTACTAATTGTTTCTTTAAGCAGTTGTATAGTTGTGATAGTATGGTTGATCCTTCTCTGATTATTCCTCTTGTCAAGCTGCTTGTAAATGATGATATGAATGCTGACTTATGCAAACCATTCACGGATCAAGAAATTAATGATGCCCTGTTTCAAATTGGACCGCTTAAAGATCCAGGACCAGATGGCTTTCCTGCAAGATTTTTTCTGGGAAATTGGGGTTTGCTCAAAGAGGATATTATTCGTGTAGTCAAAAAGTTCTTTGACACAGGTATTATGCCGGAGGGTGTTAATGATACGGTTATTGTACTTATTCCGAAGGTGAGAAATCCTCAATCGATCGAAGATTTCCGGCCTATCAGTTTGTGCAACGTTATTTATAAAATTATTTCTAAGTGCCTCATGAACAGATTGAGACCGCTTCTTGATGGTATGATTTCGCCTACCCAAAGTGCTTTTATTCCTGGGAGACTAATTTCTGATAACGCTCTCATCGCTTTTGAGTGTATGCATTCCTTGAGTTCTCTTAAGGATGGTCGGGGTGAATTCTGTGCGTATAACTGGACCTTGCTAAGGCATATGATAGGGTGGATTGGAATTTTTTGAAGAGTATGTTGACGGCGATGGGCTTCACAGCGGGGTGGATAAATTGGATTATGACTTGTGTTAATTCGGTTAAAATTTCACTGCGCTTCAATGGCCAGCTGTTGGAGTCGTTCTCCCCGTCTTGTGGCATCAAGCAAGGAGATCCTTTATCGCTGTATTTGTTCTTGTTTGTGGCCGAGGCCCTTTCATTAGTGTTACAAGATGCATGTGCTAGAGGATCCACTACTAGGAAAAGGCTAGCAGCAGCGCGGGTTTTAGGTGTATCAGTAGCACGGGGAGGTGCGCTACTAATAAGGCGCTACAGCTAACACATAGCAGTAGCGCGTGGTCACCGGCGCTACTGGTACACAAGTGTAGCAGCAGCGCGGTTATTGGAAGCTCGCTACTGCTAGTAGCTCTAGCGCGCTTTTCAATGGCGCGCTACTGCTATCGCGGCGCTGCTGCTAGCTTTTATACACTCGCTACTGCTAATTTAACAGGTTTTTTGTTTTTTTTTGGCATATTTTTTTTTTTGTATTTGAACAGGCTTTATAGAAGAATCTTTAGCACATAGAAATATCATCATGATACACGTACAAATGCCTGCGAGACCACAAATGTAATCATAGCATATACATACAAATAGTCTCATCATAATCATCATCCAACACAAAGTGGTCTCTCGTCATCATCTCAAAAATAGCGATACAAGTCGTTGATTACTTGCAAATACATCGTCATCCATCTAAACAATGGTATACGCGAGAAGAGATATCACTTTGAGTACATGAGTTTGTATCCCTCTCTCGCATTAGCGTGAACCTAAACTAACCACTGCCTGTCGCTCGGAAACCGGAAACCGGTAACACCTGGGCCTGACACTCCGGCCACTCGTCGTACATATACTCCTGGCGTAGCACTTCTTCGCCATCGATGATCTATGTACCTTCATCGTCACATGAGTCGATGATATGCAACATATATAGTTGAGCAACAGAAAAAGACAGACTTGGCAAAAATAGAAACAACATATCATAAGCATAAATAACAAAGTTCATCGTACCCAAAATGCCCTAACTAGAGTGATCTTCGCTAGTCGAGGAGGAGGACGGTTTAATTACATCACAAATAAAGTTTCACCGCGCATAACTCAAAGTTTTGTCATACAGAAAGTATGGACTAAACGGACACATTGTCATATATCGACAATCACTCCAACATGCCGTGCCATCCATCGAGGTCAGGGAGATAGTCCTCGAGCTTAGTGAAAGGCTTCATGTCGAGACGCTGAGAGGCTATCCATGTTCGGACGTCTTCCCGCGACATTTGTCCTTCTTTGTAGAACATCCCTGTTTTTCCGACGACCTCGTTCATGATGATTTGGGAAAGTTCGCGCTGGATGTGATAGAACTCAGCTCGAAGTCGATGATCCGGCCCGGGAACAAGAATATCTGGTGAAACTTCTTTAGGAGGGAGCTCCTCATATTTTCTATCTTCTGTAGTTTCTCATCGTTGATGGTGGCAGTTGTCCGTACGATGCAGCCTATTTGATTGCCGTAGCACGAGCGAGCTTCCTCGGGCGCCTTTGGCTCAAAAATGCCGTCGTCCACCTCTGTGACCACCAGCCTAGTAGTCCTGAGTTTGTTAGGAAGTCGTTGCCTCTTTGCTTTCGGTTCTACACCGGCTCCACTCTCCGAGGCAGCACCGGTCTCAGTCTCAGCGCCGGTCCCGATGCCGGTCTGAGTCTCAACGTCGGTCTCAGTCTCAGCACCGGTTTGCGTGTCGATCTCAGTTCCCGATGCCACCGGTGGGCCCAACAACAACATCGGTTGATCGTCGGTAAGGCTAAAAAATTCGTCCGCTGCCCGGTAGGCGTCGACGCAATCACCAGAACCCTGTCCTTCATCATTGCTAGCCATGTTTTCTATGATTAAATCTAGTCAATTAATTCTAGACCTAATGAAATGAATAATGACATAAAAAAGGCCTATTGTTTTGCAGGAATGTTGACTCCTTCCTGATGCGGAAAATCCTGGGCACTCGATATGTCCTAGTTTGTAGCACAAGTCATGTCGAAATTCACGGAAAATTTCGGCATGACCATTGCTAAAAAGTGGACAAATCGAGAACCTGAAATTTGCCAGAACAGAAATGAATCAACATTCCGGCAAAATATAGGCCACTCAGCATCATTCCCTGGAAACAACAAAGCCACTTGGGCACAATCGAACCACTTCAATGAAAAGATATAACATGACCACTTCAATGAAAAGATATAATCAACAATAAAAGTCTAGGAATGGATCATCTTTAAAATAAAATTTGCCTAAATTCTTTTCCTTCACTAAACACTTCTCTGCCTAGGACAAAACCCAAATTATGTTGATCTAGCTATTCCTCTCTCTCTCACACAAACACACATTATTATCTCTAACCCTTCTCTGCCTAGGACATAACCCAATTAAATTGCAAAGGAACTCCATTTCTCTAACCCTTCTGACCTAATGCTCTAAAATAACATTTTCCTCTAACCTAGCCAACCTACTTAACCTAGCTTGTTAATCCAATGAACCTAATTAACCTACCTATTTAACCTAGTTAGTTAATCTAGTTTACCTAGATAATTAACCTAATTAAACTAGTTAACCTGACTACTTCTCCGTCAAAGCCCTAACTAAATTTTTGCCCTAACCTAGATAATTAAGCTAATTAAACTAGCTAACCTATGCATGAGAGAGAGAGGAGGGGTGTGGGCTTACAGAGGATGGTTCCGGTGGTGGCGAGGGAGGCAGTGCTGGCGAGGGAGGCAGGGGCGTCTCCGGTGACGGCGAGGGAGGCAGTTGTGGCGAGGGAGAATCTGGTGGCGTCGACGTCGGCAGGAGACGGCGGCGAAGTGGGGCGACGGCGAATCGGGGAGACAGCGGCGGGGTGGGTCGAGGGATTTGGGGGAGAAGTGGTGGCCGGGGGGAAATGGTTTTTTGGTTAAGTCAAATTTAGCGGTAGCGCATTTCGCAAAACGCGCTATAGCTAAGATAACTACAGCGGTTTTCACAAAATGTGCTGCTGTTATAGCTATGTAATTTTCTTCCATTTTTTATTTTCTTTTCTGTTTCTATAGCGGGGGTCTAGGACACGCGCTGCAGCTATGTTAGCTATAGCGCCTCTTACAAACACACGCTACTGCTATGCCTTCCTCCGTTTTTTCGCTTTTTCAATTATTATGCTTTACATTTTATTTTTTATTTTCTCCTTTTTTTATTTCTTTCATTTTCATTTACTTTTCTATTTGTTTTTCATCTTATTTTATTTCCATTAGTAGTAGCGCTCTTCGTAGGAAACGCGCTACTACTTATACCCTAGCGGTAGCGCGCTTCTTCCAAGCCCACTACTGCTATGCGTATCCTATCATTCTACCAACGGGGATATTAGTAGTAGCGCTTTTGGAACTACACGCACTGCTGCTAAGGGTGTATCTGTAGCGCGTTTTTTCCTCAATCGCTACTGCTATCTAGCACTAGCGCTCTTTTTTAACCCGCGTTGTTGCTAAATTTCTGTGTATAGGCTTTTCCCTAGTAGTGATCTCTTCTGGAATTCAGGGGGGGAACAGGAATGCCCCGGGAATCTCTCATCTATTGTTTGCCGATGACTGCCTGCTATTTTTCAAAGGGTCTATTGACCAAGCGTTGACAATTAAAATATTATTTCCACTTATGAGAAGGGAACATGCCAGCTACTGAGTCTGGATAAATGCTCTATTATGTTCGGAAAGAAATGCAGTATGGAAGTCCAAGTGGTTGTTATGGTAATCTTGTGTATCACTGTTGAGGGGTTCGAGGATAAATATCTTGAGCTGCCCGTGCCGCAAGGGCGAATGAAGGCTGGAACATTTCAATCTACTAAAGAAAAAGCACTCAAAATTTTATCGAATTGGATTGAAAAATATGGGTCATGTGGGGTGAAGGAAATGTTGATTAAATCTATTTTGCAGGCTCTTCCGGTGTACGCCATGGGTATCTTTAAATTTCCGGCATCTCTTTGTGAGGAATTATCACAGATTACAAGGAATTTTTGGTGGGGTGATGAGGAGGATAGGAGGAAGACCCATTGGCTGGCTTGGAATAAATTGACAAGGCCTAAAGGTGAGGGAGGCATGGGTTTCCGTGACCTTAGGTTATTTAATCAAGCTCTCCTAGCTAAGCAAGCTTGGAGATTGGTGGTCGAAGAAGCACTCCTGCTGCTGATTACTCCTCGTTGTCGGGTTGTATCAAAGCATGAGACCATCAAATCGGCCAACTGAATAAGGCTAGTCGTAATGGTAGTTTCATAAGCGGTATCATGCATGCCAACTAGACTTTTTGAATAATGTGGCATACAATTAAATGAGGAAAGAGAGGATATGGTATCATATCATGATACTGTATCATATTAAATATTATACTACTTTGTGTCATGCATGAAAATTAATAATGCATTACGAAAGTAGTATCATACACTAGTATCATATGCATGATACTAGTATATGATACTCTCCATTACAACCAGCCTAAATTCCTGCTACTGAAGAGAAAACTGCAGAAGAGACCACCAAATGTCGGATCTTGATTGCCGCTAGTCGGAGAAGAACTCCTGGTCCTGATTGCTCATGAGCTCTTCTGCAGCTCTCCTCGACTAGCCAACCTGGTAATGTTTTGTTTTAGGAACAAAATAGGAAGAACAACTGCCTGTATGGTTTAACAATTGTTTGCCACTGATTTCACATTTTAGGTCTAAAGATGAAGATATTTTTATCTATTAATAATCTCAACACTGAAGCAAATAAGAAATGCAAATATCAAACCTAATAAGCTCCTAAAACCGAGCTTTCTATGCCATTACAACAGCTTTTCTTTGGTAGTTTTTTTGACCTAACATTTTTGCCCCTCCAATCCTTGCTACACCACTGTACTATACTATATATAAAATGAAATTATTTCTAAATGTAGAAATAGTATCGTCAACACATGCCCATTTCCATCCCGAGTAATCAAATATAACGTGCCCCCTTGCACCCAACAATATATTATACGAATTGCTTACACACCATCACTATTCTCTCTCTCCACAGCTGTTTACATCAATTCTAAACAAAGGGCCCTTGCTGCTCAAACTGAAAGAAACTGTGTTTCTTGTCATCTTGTGTCCAAAGTCAACAACAATACAGCTGTACTTCTTGCCACAATCATCGTCGCACAAGCAGGGTAAAGCGGCTTGAATTAGGCGTACTGTTCTCCTCTATCTTAGAGCATCTCTAGCAGACACCGCATTTCCAGCAAAACTGTAAAACAATCGCCGTTTTGCCGTTTCGGGCCGAAAAAACGCTGCCAGACTAGATGCCGTAAAAGTGACCGGCCTGCAAAAAGATTTGAGGGGCGCCTCCCCTCCGGAACTATCAAAAAGGCGTTTGCGCAGTCGATCCGGCGGCGCCCTCTATCCCTAGATCGATTTGGCGGGAGGGACATTTCACCGCGGCAGTTTCGGCTTTCCCCCTCCCCCGCCGGCACAAATCTTCACCTCCCCGCTCCGGCCGACCTCACCGCGGCCTCCAGCGAGGCCATGGACACCCCGACCCCACGCTCGTCACTGTGGAAGTAGGGTAAGCCAAATCGACGGCGGGCGGCACCGCGGTGGATCTCCACACTGGCGATGTCGTTGGCGCGTCCGAAGCTTCCTCCGGCGTCATTCCTCGCAAACGGCTGGGCAACGTCATCGTGCAGGGAGGCGCGCCCGCTCCCGCCGCCACAGTAGCCTCCCCCAAGAGGGGCGCTCGCACTACAGCTCGCGCTGCCGCTCGCCCTACCGTCGCCGGTAACATTGGTGATACCGAGCTGACGCAGCCTGTGAGGAACGTCGTGGCAAAGCGCAAGCGGGCGCCTGCAGCCAAGAAGGCCGCTGGGAGTTCTACGCCCGCCCCCTGCCGCCGCCCCACCGCTGTTCGATGAAATGCCCGCAAGGTACGTCCGCCCCCACCGGTTTTGATTGCCGCCGTTCGCGTTTTAGCTCAATAATTTGGGGACTAAGCGGATCTTTGTAGCTCCGACTATGTGGCTCTCCTCGAGGAAAACGCGGTGAACATTGAGAATGCACCCCTCGGAGACTATGGATACGACGAGATGGAAGGCGGGGTACACGGTGGCGGTGATGAAGAGGATGAGTTGCAAGAGATTGAAGGGGAGGTCTTCTAGGCATCGCAAACGGCAACATATAGCAAAAGGTCGAATAGCTATACCCAAATAGAGGATGAGGTGTTGATCCGAGCTTGGGAGGCCGTGTCCCTCAATGCCATCCACGACACCGACCAAACCGGGAAGAGGTATTGGCAAAGGATAGAAGACAAGTTCTTCCGGTTGATGCCAAGGAATGTTGAGCCGACACCGCGCACCTATAGATCACTCCAAGATCAGTTGGGATCTGATCAAGGCGGCGGTTAGCCAGTGGTGTGGATGCTTGGAGCAAGTGTACAATGCACCTCCAGGTGGCATTAATAAAGCCGACTGGGTGAGTGCTTTTTCCTTAATCATATTGGTGACTATGTTTGCAAATGATAGTGCTTTGACATAGTTGCTTTGGTTGTAAGATGAAATTGCAGCTGCGAGGTATAGGGACATGCCGGCATCCAGGGGCAAGCCCTTTGCATTCGAGCATTGTTGGGCATTGCTTAAGAAAAGTGAGAAATGGAAGGTGAGGGATAAAGAAGCACCATCGAAGAGAGGTACCTTCACCTTGTTGGATTATGATGAAGATGATGAAGGAGGGAGAAACAAGGGTAGGCCGGATGGCAACAAGAAGGCCAAGGAGAATATGAAGAAGGAGTCCGACGCATCAAGTTTGAGAGACAAGATAGATCATATGGTGCACTCAAATGAATTGATGGTTACCATGACTATAGAAGCAAAAAAAAAGTTGGCAATGAAGAGGTCTCAAGAGAAAGAGGAGAAGTGGAACCTAATCAAGGAGGAGAAGTTGCGCAAGGCAGCCGTGGAAGAGGCGGATAGGTTGCGCAGGGCCGCAATTGAGGAGAAAAGAGCCCAAGCCGAGGAAACCAAGGCTCTTGCCAAGCTCATTGCCGAGGAGAACAAAATCATGACCATGAACCGTAATGAGATGGATGAGCTAATCTTGAAGTGGCATGATTTGATGAGAAAGGGGATCTTGGAGCGAAGGAGGATGGCCTCCAACGGTGGTGTTCTTGGTTCTGCCGCAGGCAAAAATGGACCTGCAAACTCGTTTGCCGCGGCCCTCATCGCAGGTTTGCGAGCTGGCGGAATGCGGTGTCTGCTAGAGATGCTCTTATCCCGGCAAAGCACGTACCTTACCAATTCCAAGCTGTGGAAGGAACATTTCTCTCTCGTTGGCTTCCTACGAGTTGTACAATGTTATTTAATCATCACATTATTGTCCCCCTAGTGCACATTATTCTCTCTCCAAGTCCCAACAACCGTTAGCGTGGCCCAGATCGACTGCCGCCACCGCTAGTCTTTCTGCCATATTTCTTTCTTTATTTGAGAATCCATAGTCAAACTACTCATAGTCATAGCCAATGAAAATGGCAACCAGCTTCTTTCTGGATACATCATTAACAACGAAAAAATAACAAGATTGGGATGCAACCAGATGTTAAAGAATTTGGGTTCATCTGTACTTGGGCGGTAACCTTCTCCTGCCAAGAGAATTAAATACTTCAACACACAAGAAAAATGATAGGGGCAATCCTCTAATTGGCTTATACTACTAGCTAGATATAGGAAAAAACAAGAGAGTGGACTTTTCCCAATGATTCCTCACATAAAACCATACCATCGGCAATCACTAACATCACGATCTCATCCCCAGCTTGGATTGTCACAAAACAGAGCGTGACCTTCCCCGGAAGCTAGCTTAGTCTCGAGTGTTTCTCCCTGTTCTGCAGCACTAGTCGGCCGAGCGGTGTGGTTTCTTATCTCGTTGAGGTAAGCGATCTTGCATGTTAAATTCTTCTGCCGCGCTGAAATGCTCCAAATTGGGTCATTCTGAAGAAACGTTTTTTTGTACTCCCTCCGATCCGAAATTCGTGTCGCCAGTTTGGGCTTAGTAGGAATTTGTACTGACCAATTGTTGTTTCTACGACACTTAAATCGGACCGGAGGTAGTATCTTTTTTCTTCCTGCAGAGGCAAGGAGCAGAGAGTGGGCATGGACGTCGTCGCCCCGGACCGCATGCGGATTGCGCCGGAGATCGAGAAACACGAGGCCGCGGAGGGCGACATGGAGTCAGACCCGGCGCTCGCCGCGGGGCCGCGCGAGCACGAGCTGGAGCCCGTGGGGCGGTGGCAGGACGATCTGACGGTGCGCGGCATGGTGGCAGCGCTGCTCATCGGGTGCATCTACACCGTCATCGTCATGAGGATGTCGCTCACCACCGGACTAGTGCCCACGCTCAATGTCTCCGCCGCGCTGCTCTCCTTCCTCGCGCTCCGTGGCTGGACCAGCTTGCTGGACCGCTTCGGCATCGTGTCACGACCCTTCACCCCACAGGAGAACACCATCGTCCAGACATGCGGCGTGGCCTGCTACACCATCGCTTTCGCCGGTTAGGGCCATATATATCCTGCCATGTCTTCCTACTAGTATCAGTTAGTACTAGCTTTGCACTACCAGATTGGCTATTTGAGTGATGCATTGCAGGTGGGTTCGGGTCAACCTTGCTGGGTCTAAACAGAAAGACGTACGAGCTGGCCGGCGACTCGGTGGCCAACGGGCCGGGGAGCTACAAGGAGCCAGGGATTGGCTGGATGACGGCATTCCTCTTTTCTTGCTGCTTCGGTGGACTCCTCACCTTGATTCCCCTTAGACAGGTACGTACGATGCCTTCGCTTCTTTTTTCTTTTTAAATTGATGAATGCATAAGAGATTTGAGTGAGTTTGCTGCTCGGTTGCCTCTCGCTTCTTTATCCTCCTGTTTGTGCAGGTGTACTCCGTTGCTAGGATTAACGCACACAAAAAATTAGATGAATGAAATAAAAAGCAATAACAAGCAAGCAAGCCAAAAATAGAGTTGGATTGGAACCTCTGCTGCTCTAATTCCTCAAAAAGAAAAAAGGAAAAAACAACCAAGAACTAGCAACACCATATTATAGAATTGTGCCCGGGCGGTT
The DNA here is from genome assembly GCF_018294505.1 of Triticum aestivum. NCBI lineage: Eukaryota > Viridiplantae > Streptophyta > Magnoliopsida > Poales > Poaceae > Triticum > Triticum aestivum. The sequence goes on along the minus strand of NC_057795.1, from coordinate 674,391,268 downwards.
CCTCGGCCTTTGTCACTAAATACGAAACATCATGTTTTCAGGTATTGGTCGTCGACTATAAATTAACTTACCCTAGTGGGACGGCAACTGCAGTTCTTATAAACGGCTTCCATACCACCCAGGGAGACAAGAATTCAAAGTATGTATATTTGTATATATTCTGACCACAGGAGTTATGCCCGTCGCGTTGTTCTTTGAGACATCAAGTTGAACAATATGGAGTGACTACTTGATTTATACAAATGAATTAATCTTTCCTTTACATCCATGATATAGGAAGCAAATACGTGGGTTTCTGAAATACTTTGGGGGTAGCTTCATATGGAGTTTCTTCCAGTGGTTCTACACCGGCGGCGATGCTTGTGGATTTGTTCAGTTCCCTACTTTTGGTCTCAAGGCCTGGAAGCAAACGTAAAATCCTTTTCGCAATTCTGTTCCTCATTGTCGATCGCCATAACGCTATGTTTTGTCAGATTTGTGGTGTGCAGCAGACTTTTTTAATTAGTTCGCCACGTTTTGTTTTGTCAGATTCTTCTTTGACTTCAGCATGACATACGTCGGCGCTGGGATGATTTGCCCACATATAGTAAATGTTTCCACCCTCCTAGGTGCAATTCTTTCATATGGAATATTGTACCCACTCCTCAGTAAAAACAAGGGTGATTGGTACCCTGCAACTGTAAAAGAAAGCAGCATGAAAAGTTTGTACGGCTACAAGGTACTTATTAATTGTAGCATAATCCTTTTTCCTTGGTGGCATTTTCTGTTAATTAATAGCAACAGCAGTCATAGTTTATCTTCAGTAGTAACAATTTTCTTCACCATCCAGGCCTTCATATGTATCGCTCTTATCTTGGGGGATGGACTCTACCAATTCATCAAAATTATTAGCATCACTTTTAAGGGCATGTGTCGACAATTTAGTCGTAAGCATATCAATAATAGAGGTGAGGACAGAAGGACAACATAAATACAGTACATTTGTTCTTCGACATTTTCCATTTTAGAATTAATTATGTTGTTCTAATGTTGAGTGGATGAATTACAGCGAAAAATATGGACAATACGGTCTCACTCGAGGATATGCAGCGCGACGAGGTCTTCAAGAGAGGCCATCTCCCCGCTTGGATGGCATACTCTGGGTATGCCGTGTTAAGCGTCGTTGCAGCGATTACCACGCCAATAATGTTTCGACAAGTGAAATGGTACTACATAGTTATAGCCTATGTCGTAGCCCCCGTGCTTGGATTCGCCAACTCTTACGGCACAGGGCTTACTGATATCAACATGGGGTATAACTATGGGAAGATTGGTCTCTTCGTCTTTGCGGGTTGGGCTGGCAGGGACAGTGGTGTCGTTGCAGGCCTTGTTACTGGTACATGTGTGAAGCAGTTGGTTCTTATATCTGCAGATCTGATGCATGACTTCAAGACGGGTTATCTAACAAAGACATCACCGAGATCCATGATGGTGGCACAGGCCATTGGTACGGTCATGGGCTGCATCCTTGCTCCCCTTACGTTCATGCTCTTCTACAAGGCATTTGACATTGGCAACCCGGATGGTTACTGGAAGGCGCCGTATGCATTGATATACCGTAATATGGCAATACTTGGCGTGGAGGGGTTCTCGGTGTTGCCGAAGTATTGTCTAGCACTCTCTGGTGGATTCTTCGCATTTGCAGCACTCCTCAGCATCGCAAGAGATGTCATGCCACACAGATATAGCAAGTATGTGCCCATACCCATGGCCATGGCAGTTCCATTCCTTGTCGGCGGGAGCTTCGCAATTGATATGTGCGTCGGAAGTTTGGTGGTTTTTGTCTGGAACAAGATAAACAAAAAGGAGGCTGGTTTCATGGTCCCTGCGGTTGCATCCGGTTTGATATGTGGGGATGGAATATGGACATTCCCTTCTTCCATACTTGCCCTTGCCAAGATTAAACCACCAATTTGCATGCAGTTTACACCTGCACCCTAGAGAATCATTTCGTTCAAGAATGTGGGGGCAAATACACAACTGAAGATTTATACTGGGTAGCCAAAGATACATTGTATTTCCATAGTGGTTTGCCGTTTAACTTTATTTGCACCGCGTTGTTTTTATTCGAGGTGATTTAGTATGTGAGCTATCTAGAGATGATATATTGGTGTGTGGTTTACGTCTTGTGCATAAATGTACATCTGATGGGTGGTGTATGTGTCTACTGAATTGATGTGAATACATGATACAAATGTAGTGGATTATTTGGATAACTTACTTTTTCCTGGTACTACACGACCCATAAGGTATAGCTTATGTATTGTACTTATTGATCACTGGGTATTTTGTAAGCATGTATAAATGGAAATCCGATCACTTTGCACATAAGTGTCCTTACAAACTGGGGTGGGGACTTCCGCGCATGGCGTACTTGAGCGAGGCCAATAATGGTCCATCAGGCCTTCATGGTAGGTGGTTGCTTCCATCATTCACGAGTAACAGACCATGCGGCTAGAGGAAGGAGTTGCTAAGATCCTACATTTCATAGACTTTCATGTTCCTCTTCAGGAATTTCTTTCTCTGATGTGGTGGGTCCGAGGGGCCGTGCCAGAAGCGGCGCCGGCCCATGACGATCTCCCACTACAAGGATCCGGGTCTATTGCAACAAAATTGTTTGTTGCAATACATGTTGTTTCGTGGCCTCACCACCCATCAAAAACGATCCTCATATCAGGAGTTGGGAGTCCGTTTATCGAAAAAGGCTTTTGCCCCGCTTTATATATAAAGCACTGATCAACAAGCACCCAATACAGACACACGCCATCGCAACACACGCACACACCCAGGGCAAGATACATAGACGCTGAGCGCAACAACACCACCCCTAGCACTACCACCACGAAGAGATGAAGCTACATATGCCGAACCATGTGCTCCAAGGCGGCGCCTTCAAGAAGGGGACAACAGCGGAATGCCGCCACCGCCCGATCCAAGGATCAGAGTTTTCCCTGGAGCCGCATGACGGGCAATGAGAGCCGCGACGATGCCCTCAAGAAGGGAACGATCTTCACAGCCGCCGGTCCATCCGAAGATAGAACAGGTTTTCACCTCGGCCAACGCTCACCGCCACCGAACGCGCCACACCCCGGCAACCACGCCGCCCACACGGCCATGGTGACCGGGCAGCGCCAAGGCACGGGCTCCGCCCAAGAGCACCATGCTACCACCACCCGGGCCGCTGCCCCGGCATCCAAGACCTTGACACCACCTCACCCGAGACCCACCGCAACCCCAACGGAAGAGACGAGCGGAAAGGTGCCACCTTTCGCACCCCTGGACGACCCTCAGCGCCGAGACCCCAATAGGCCGGCCAGAACTGGCATCCACCGACCCGTCCTGCTGCCCCGAGCGTGAGACGAGCTCGGTCCTGTAGCACCGAGAGGGGGACGAGGTCAGTCCTGCTGCACCATGCGCGAGACGAGCTCGATCCGGCTACACCGTGCGCGAGACGAGCACGGTCCTGCAGCACCTGGCGTGAGACGAGAGGTGGACCACAGTTGAGAGAGGACTAGCCCTCTGATGAGAGTAGCGCCCGGGCGACGAGGAAATGGATCGAAGGTCGAGACCGTCCGCACGCAGGCGAGCCGACACCGGAGAAGCCGGCCGCTGCCGCATGCAGATTCGTCGAGCCACCGTGAAGCCGCCACGACACCGGGAGGCCACCCGACGGACCTCCCCATGCCGCCGCCCACGGCCAGAGCAGCGGCCACGCCCGGCCGCCGCCCAACCTGCGTCGCTCGGCGAACTGCAAGCGCCAGAGCCGCCGGGCACGCACCACCGGAGTCACGCGCCTTGCCGCCCCCTCCCGAAGACCATTGCCACCACCACCCGCATCGACCGCACGGGCGCCACCGCAGCCACCACCAGATCTGCAGCCCTTACGCCCATACAGCCATGCCCCGCCACGAGCGCACCAGCCGGCGCGCCTCACCATGCTGGAGGCTGGCCCAGCCTAGCCGGACACCGTCCCCAGCCCGCACCGCCGCGGCCCGCGGCCCTTGCGCCGGATCTGACGAGGAAGCCCAGAAGAAACCAGCACCTCGCCCTCCCCATGCACAAGCCCGCGCCACCAGAACCACGTAGCCGTCGCCGCTCCGCCGCACGGCCGCACCACCGGCGCGCCGCCCGGGTCGCCGTTGCGCCGTCCCGCACGAACGACGCGCTCCTCTCCGTGGCCCTGCGTCCCGCACCGCCGGAAGCCAAGGAAGAAGGGAAAAAGTCCCTGCCGCCGCCGACGCCAGCCGGGCTTCGCCCGGCGGTGCCCTCGGGCGGCGGCAGGGGGGAGGAAGGGTTGGGGAAGGGCTGCTGGCCAGCGACGGCTAGGGTTCGCCCTGCCGCCCGCGAGAGCGGCACGGGCAAGCGAAGGGTTGGGGCACAACCGTGTTTACACTAGTGTGTGCACTGGCCGGGAGTCCGTTTAAAAAATGACCCTCACGACCCCCATATAAGCGGGAAGAGATACTGCATGGGACATTGCAGTGGACTCATCAGCGAAGGCATCACGCGCATGCTCATGACATCTTGCTCGTGCATACAGAATGGTGCCATCGTCCGATCTTACATCTACTAAAAGCTCCTACTATTGATTCAAGTTATGACTAGATGTATAGTTTCAGTTAAGTTCATGTCCCTAGCTAGCAGATATTCATTTTTGTTTAAGTTGTGACTCGATGAAGCAACAACACATGGTAAAAGAGAAGAAGCAGCTGGCTAATTATGAAGACCAATGACGTATATAATGCAGGTGAGCATGAAGAGAAAGCAAGGTTGTGACTTACCATTGCTTTAAACATTCGAGATTGCCTTGTCGCGGCTTGTATGAGCGCATTTGAAGAAATAGCAGTTGGCCTTGAACCTGGAGTCTTATTAGGACTAGATCTCTTTGAAAGAATATTTTGCAAGTTTGGATTACTATTTTCTTTGTCAACCCTCTTCATAGGTGAAAGGATCGAGAAGAGGTGTCTAGAGGGAGGGTGATTAGACACTAAGTGCCAAAAGTTGCAGTTTTTAATTTCTTTAAGTTGAAGTGGAGTTTTGTCACAAATTTAACAATCATAATACATATCAAGCAAGCATGCAAAGAGTATATGAGCAGCGGAAAATAAAGCATGCAACTTGCAAGAATGTAAAGGGAAGGATTTGGAGAGTGCAAACGCAATAGGAGACACATATGTTTTTGTCGTGGTTCCGATAGGTGGTGCTATCGTACATCCACGTTGATGGAGACTTCAACCCACGAAGGGTAACGACTACGCGAGTCCATGGAGGGCTCCACCCACGAAGGGTCCACGAAGAAGCAACCTTGTCTATCCCACCATGGCCGTCGCCCACGAAGGACTTGCCTCACTATCGGTAGATCTTCACGAAGTAGGCGATCTCCTTGCCCGTACAAACTCCTTGGTTCAACTCCACAATCTTGTCGGAGGCTCCCAAGTGACACCTAGCCAATCTAGGAGACACCACTCTCCAAGAAGTAACAAATGGTGTGTTGATGATGAACTCCTTACTCTTGTGCTTCAAATGATAGTCTCCCCAACACTCAACTCTCTCTCACAGGATTTGGATTTGGTGGAAATAAGATTTGAGTGGAAAGCAACTTGGGAAGGCTAGAGATCAAGATTCATATGGTAGGAATGGAATATCTTGGCCTCAACACAAGTGTAGGTGGTTCTCTCTCAGAAAATGTAAGTTGGAAGTGTAGGTTCGTTCTGATGGCTCTCTCCATGAATGAAGAGGAGGTGGAGGGGTATATATAGCCTCCACACAAAATCTAACCGTTACACACAACTTGCCAATCTCGGTGAGACTGAATTGAGAAACTCGGTCGGACCGATTCGCCAAATCTAGTGACCGTTAGGATTTTCGTTGGGACCGACATGCAACTCGGTAGGACCGATATGGTTAGGGTTAGGGCATAACGTAATCTCGGTGAGACCGATTACACAAACTCGGTGAGACCGATTTTGGTAATAAGCTAACCAGAGAGTTGGTCAGGTAAACTCGGTGGGACCGATTCGCTCATTTCAGTGAGACCGAAATGTTACAAAAAGGAGACAGAGAGTTTACATTGCAATCTCGGTAGGACCGATTACGCAAACTCGGTGAGACCGATTTTGGTAATAGATACATAGAGAGATATTACAATCCCATCTCGGTGAGACCGAGATCCCTATCGGTGAGACCGATTTGCCTAGGGTTTGTGGCAGTGGCTATGACTTCTGAACTCGGTGGCGCCGGATAGAAAGAATCGGTGGGGCCGAGTTTTACTTTTGGTTTCGGTCATATGTGGATGTGAGAAAGTAGTTTAGGGCTTTGGAGCATATCACTAAGCATTTTGAGCAAGAACCTCATTAAGCAACACCTCATCCCTCCTTGATAGTATTGGCTTTTCCTGTAGACTCAATGTGATCTTGGATCACTAAAATAGAAAATGTAGAGTCTTATTCTTGGAGCTTGAGCCAATCCTTTGTCCTTAGCATCTTGAAGGGGTTCCACATCCTCTAGTCCATGCCACTTCATTTGTTGAACTTATCTGAAACATACTAGGTAAAAGTGTTAGTTGAACAAGAGATATGTTGACATTAATTACCAAAACCACTTAGGGAGCACTTGTCCTTTCAGTAGGCACCTGTAAATAGAAGTGCACTTTTAGCAATGCAAGTAAGCAAGATAAATCTTACAAGGTCGGGATCATATGACTGTAATCACCATCACCTGTTGGGTTCCCATCTGTTTGCTCAATTCTAAAAACTTTGCCATCATGATTTTTTTTCAAATTCCAGTCTTGATGTTCGCTCCTCTTGCAACAATCTTTCCCTTTCAGCACACTCTTCTTTTAACCTCTCCTCAAGTTGTTCTCTCTCAGCACGCTCCAAGTTAATCCTCTCTTCTGTGTTAGCACGTTCATCTTATAGTTGATCTTCTAAGTTGTTGACCTGCTGGCTGAGCTGAGAGTTTCGCTCCTGGGTGGCTGCTGTAGCACGAGCTCTTCAATCTGGATACAAAACCTTTCGGAACCAGTTGAAGTTTTGGCCATGTATCCGTACCCACGAGGCTGCGATGACTTGCATTCCAGAGTGTCTTTGCAAGCGGTCTAGAAAATATTGTTTTCTTGCTCACTTGAAAGTGGATCTTCAATTTTAGTTTCTTTCTTTTAACCTCTTGAAGTGCTTTGTCCTAAAAATGAAAGGTACAATTATAGGTTCAGCATCAATATTGACACTATAAAAGATGAAACAAGAATAACACGGTCCAACGCATGAATAATCGCATCTGATGATGAAACATGCCGAATGCACATCATTGACTAACTATAGAATAACCAAAAGTCATTGTACTCACGTAAACTTTCTACGAATCTGTGTTAGACCATTTTCCATCGTTTGTGTGGGAGAGTTCCCACAGAGCAATACAATCTAGCTCTTCTCCAGTTTCCAAGTTTCTCTGCAAGTAATATAACTATGAGATGCTTGAAACATGACACCATATTTAGCAGTGAGGCATACATATTTAGTTGGACTTATACCTTCTCAAAACTAACTTGCAAGTAAGATTTTGATCCGATTATGTGTTTTGTCTTCTATTTCTTATGGTTACCGGCGTTCTTTTGGCTGCGTTCCTATCAATTCATTGAAACCAGATATAACCAGTGAGACTAGCCATTTCATCTTAACACATAATAGACAAACCGTGATCTTTGAGATAACCTAAAATTTTGAATCAGTGCCAAAGTACTCAATCATCCATTCCCACTCTTCTAGTTGCAAATCTTCCGGAAGATTAGCCAATCTAGCTGCATCTGTTTTGTATGCCTTGTAAGTGGAGCTTAGAGTTGATCGCGAGCCTCTATATCTCTCTTTTGCAATTTTGTGAACTTTTTCTTCTGTTTCTGGTGTATCTTCCAGGTCCCATCTGTCCTGTAAAGCATACAACAAATAAATATACATAAGCAGTGCATTATCGATGGTAAAATAAGATAACACATGTCAAAAATGTTGTACGCACTATCATATCTGCAATAATGAGTCGATGAATGGTAGGGTGAATGTCCGACCACGTCCTCACTCCAATGAGTGGTAACTTTCTTTTCATTATGACTACCACGTCATCCTTGAACGAACGATAGGTCATTCCTACTGTACCACCCAATTTTTCAGAGAATGTAATATTTAGCTTTGCAGATCCATTGGAAAAACCCTTCTTAGATGCTTTAAAACCTTTTAGAACACCTCACCCTTTCTTCTTCTGTCCACCAGCTTCTACAGCCCAAATCATACAAGAAAAATTGCATTACTCGGTATTAGATTGTAAGAAATGATGACACAAATGTAAACGGAAGCAAGTACCATCATGTAGTAGAGCACAGTTGCGACGAGCATGGGATGTCCATTCTGCACGGGAACACATGTCATTAGCAGACACTGGAGTGTCAGATTGTTCTGGAGTTCCTGTAAAAGATTTAGTAATCTTGAAGGTTTAGCTATTTAACCCACACCAAGATTTTGTGCATTATAGCAAATGCTAAACAATTTACCAGATCTAGGTTGTCCACATTGGTTTTTGTATGCCGTTATACTTTCCATCCTTGTTAAGAGAACAGAGCCTTTCTTTACTGCACACAAAAACAATCATGGGACTTAGCATTAACAAAGCATTGATGTTCTGCACCATTCAGATGGGTGATTATGAAGTAAGGATGTTGTGTACCAAGAGCATCCTCCGTAAAATTCATCATTGTGCCCTTGTGTAGGTAAACCAGACATAAAATCCCACAACAGGCGCGTACCGGATACGTGGCAAAAAAGGTGGTGCAGAAATCGAGGCGCACATGTCTATCTGTCCCGTTTACTGTGGCGCGCTCTGCCTCGCGTGCTTCGCCAAATTTTTGAATCCCGTGAGATCCGGGAACCGTAGTAATCAATTGCACCGTAGATTTTGCACCATATCAATACTCAAAGATTGCCATCATAAGTTCACAAGACGACCTCTGAATCGATCAAGGCGACTGAAATGAAGTCGAAGTTTCAGCTTGAACCTTGAGCCCAACAAGAATGCCTATGAGGCATAAGAGTCGAGTCAAGGTCAACTTCAAAACTCTTTTCACCCAGACCTCAATCCATTCGGGGGCTAATGACGATGCCATGGACCCAGGGTAGGGTCATAGGTCCGACCGATACGCCCTACCCAAGGCCACTACCCTAGAGTCAAGGACATTCAAAGTATAGCAAGAAGTATCGATTGAAGCCATTGAGTGCAATCCACTCGAACAGTCACCTCACCCGGATATCCCAATTTCACTCGACCTGGATGGAGTCATTCGACCATACAAGAAACCACTCAGAGTACAGAATACCTAGAGTCACTCAGGTTGGCAACGGTCAGGCGTTCACTCTGTAGTCTTAAAGATCATTAATGGCACTTTATAGCTGGCGTTACCAGCAATGCCCTACCTTAATGTACATTGAACCCCAGTAACGGAAGACGGCTGGGGTTCTGGCGCACTCTATATAAGCCACCCCCTCCTCCGAGACAAGGGTTCGCACCCCTTGTAACACATACCCATATTCTAGTCGACCGCCTCAGGGCACCGAGACGTAGGGCTTTTACCACCTCCGAGAGGGGCCTGAACTCGTAAACTCGTGTGTACAATCTTGCTGTAGCTAGGGCCTTGCCTCCTCATACGTACCTGATACGTCTCCGTCGTATCTATAATTTTTGATTGTTCCATGCCAATATTATATAACTTTCATATACTTTTGGCAACTTTTTATACTATTTTTAGGACTAACATATTGATCCAGTGCCCAGTGCGAGTTCCTATTTGTTGCATGTTTTTTGTTTCATAGAAAATCCATATCAAACGCAGTCCAAACGGGATAAAAACCGACGGAGATTATTTTTGGAATATCTATGAATTTTGGGAAGTGGAATCAACGCGAGACGATGCTCAAGGGGCCCTCATGGACACCCCATAAGGCAGTTGGTGCCCTTCTTTCGCCGCAAGAAAGCTAATATCCGGATAGAAATCATGTTAAAATTTCAGCCCAATCAGAGTTACACTACAAAAAAAAGACACATCCATGACATTTAGGGCCGAACGAATTTTTTTCCTGTCATACATATGACACTTCTATGACAATAATTGTGACAAAACCCGGTATCATCATAGATGTGGTGGGCTCCTACTTCTATGACAAAAAATCATGACAGAAAATGGGCTTTTTGTCCTGGGCGGGCTGGAGACGCAGCTGCATGACATTCTTTGGGCCGTCCATGACGGAAAAAACCGTGGTAGAAGAGAGGGGAAGGAAAATTTTAGGGAGTTGCCGGTTACGGTGGGAGGACGGGGGCGGAGCGATGCGCGTTTCTCTCGTACATACGCACGTGTGTGCGAGGCGTTGGCTCTAACTGAAGCCGATCGAGGGGTTGGGCTCTAACTGAACCCGAGCGATTGCACTGCAGGCTACGCGTTACTGAACCCGAGCGATCGATCGATGGCTGTTAACTGAACCCGATGGAGCGATTCCTTTGCTACTGCTGCTAACTGAAGCCGAT
>NC_057795.1:674371245-674380338 GCF_018294505.1 Triticum aestivum | reverse complement strand
AGGGGTGGCCGTGGAGGGGTGGTTGAACAGGACCCCATGGTGTGGAGGGCTGGATGAACAGTAGACGATGGAGGGGTGCCCGTGAAGGGTGGTTGAACAGTAGCCGGTGGAGTAGCGTGCCACTACAAGAAATATGTCAACTAGTAACCTTCTGTCAGTGACCCTGGAAGAATTGGTCATAGATCTATGACCATTTCAGACCAATTGGTCAAAAGCTGTTCGAGGGGCTCCAAACCCTAAACAATAACGACCATTTTGGTTAGAAAGGTCGCAATTTCCTTACACGAAATGGTCATAAAGCAAATAGCACAGGTCCGCTGCCTTATTTCTAGCTGATCATGACCAATATAGATCGTCATAACCTTGTAAATTGTGGTGGGTTGCTATGACTAGGCGCCACCTCATCAGTTTTGCCTATGTGTCATGTCCATGTGGCAGCTTTTGCCCTAGGTTGTGAAGCAACCTATTTTCTATCATTCCCAAAATTCCCAAAAAAATCTCATAAATTCTTTGGGCCATATCTTCATGAAATATGTAAAAAAACCTTCCTTGTGTAGTTCAAAAATAATTCAAAAATGTTCATTTTCCTATTCTGTTCAGAAAAACACTTTGTGAAGGAAGTACCACTTTGGCATGTCAAAATGGTATCCATTTTCTACAGTGCTTTCCTCTACCCAAAAAACCATCCTCCACCAAATGCCAGCTCAATCCATTCATTATTTTGAGCCCGGCTTCAACATTCGTATTTATGTCCAGTGTGGTACTTTGCAAAGCAAGTACCACCTAGGCTCCTCCTTTTGAGCTGAAAATTTGTGAAGACGGTCTTCTTAGTAATTGATCATCCTTAACCAAAACTCACACCCATTAGCCATGTGCATTTCCCGTACTGCTAATCAAACACTTGGCTGCTTATTCATGTTTGATCATCAATCGGTCTCCTCGTGAGAATCTTATGTTGTGATTTTCTTCATAGCACCTACCTGGGGAGTGCCCAACCCACTAGACATGCCTAGGCAGCCAAGAACGCATGGCAACGCCACGGTCACGCGATGACCACGCGGCGGGCATGCGAGTTTACGCGCTCTAGAGTTGGGGCCCTCGACCACCGTCCAAACCTCGACGTATCGCCACCAAACCATGTATTTATGATTAAATAGGTACTTATGTAACTAGAAATGCTTTTTGGAAAAAATAAATAGCAAACTATGAGGTAGCTGCAATTCAAATTTGACCCGCTTCCAGCTAAATCAGCGGGAATTTGTCTTTTTCACCAGAGGTGGATCAAAACTTTTGACACCCAACCATTTTGTCAATTGTGCATTAAATATGTCCAAGTATTTTATAAAATTGATTTGGTCAAATTTTGCAACAAATATATGGTAGGTCCTTCATAAAAAAACTCATTTCAGGCACTCGAAAAATGGAAAATGAATTTTTTGTGCAAAGAAATTGAAAACTTCCTTAGGCAACATTGTTTGCCATTCCAAGATGCACCCTTGTGCACAATATGAGATCATTTGAACAAACTATGCCATGAATGTGGCCATAAGATTGATCATTTGGCTTGAAAGCCATGAATCTTCACGCATGATAGCTCTTTTCTGAGAACACTTTTTTAAAATAATTTCCGTATTACAAGTTTATTATTTTTCCTGGAAACTTGGTCACATATAATGACACAATGTGAAGGTTTTCCAATTTTTTGATTTTTTTTGATTTTTTATGCCCGTTTCAAAATGTGGTCAAAACGGCGGGAATGACCGTTCCTAGCTAGTGGTTCAATCTTGGAATTTTTTGATGTTTCTGTGATTCAATAGATACTTATGTACCTAAAAATGATTTTTGGAAAAAATTAAAAGCAAACTATGAGGTAGCTACAGTTCAAATTTGACCCGCTTCCACCTGAATTGGCGGGAATTTGTCTTTTCACCAGAGGTGGATCAAAACTTTTTACACCCAACCATTTGGTCAATTGCGCATTAAATATGCCCTAGTATTTTAGAAAAATGATTTGGTCCATTTTTGCAATAATTATTTGGTAGGTCCTTCACAAAAAAACCTCATTTGGGGCACTCGAAAAATGGAAAATGGCTCTTTTGTGCAATGAAAGTGAAAACTCCCTTAGGCAACATTGTTTGGAATTCCAAGATGCACCCTTGTGCACAATATGAGATCATTTGAACAAACTATGCCATGAATGTGGTCATAAGATTGATCATTTGGCTTGAAAGCCATGAATCTTCACGCATGATAGATCATTTCTGAGTACACTTTTTTAAAATAATTTCCGTATTAAAAGTTTATTATTTTTCCTGGAAACTTGGTCACATATAATGACACAATGTGAAGGTTTTCCATTTTTTTGATTTTTTATGCCCATTTCAAAATGTGGTCAAAACGGCAGGCTTTACCGCTCCTAGCTAGTGGTTGAATCTTGGAAAACTTTTGATATTTCTCTGATTAAATAGATACTTATGTACCTAGAAATGATTTTTGAAAAAAATAAAGAGCAAACTATGAGGCAGCTGCAGTTCAAATTTGACCCGCTTCCAGCTGAATCGGCAGGAATTTGTCTTTTTCACCAGAGGTGGATCAAAACTTTTTACACCCAACCATTTGGTCAATTCTGCATTAAATATGGCCTAGTATTTTAGAAAAATGATTTGGTCTAATTTTGCAATAATTATTTGGTAGGTCCTTCACAAAAAAACCTCATTTGGGGCACTCGAAAAATGGAAAATGGCTCTTTTGTGCAATGAAAGTGAAAACTCCCTAACAGCACCTAACACCCAAATTTAGGGTCGCGAGGCGACCGACCCAAATTTAGGCCGATTGACCAGCACCTAACAGCCGCCTTTTGGAAAATGGTATGGTCCAATATTGCAGCACATATTTGTAGGCATTTAAAAAAAAATCAGAGATTTGGGTCCAAAATTTGCATTTTCGAGCGTGAGCCAGCCAGCCAAAGAGAAGCGAGGAACCACCTCCACGCGGATCACCAAGTTGGACACGATCCGAGCCATCCATCACGCGCCCATCGAAAAGTTGATCTTCTCCTGAAAAAACCAAAACCCTAACCCGCCTACCCACCCACCCTTTCTCCAGATCCGATCCATCCCCACCCTCCTCTCCCTCGTCTCCTCTCCGCCTTCGTCTCCGTCATCTCCCACCGCCGCCATCCCCACCCACCACCGCCGCCAGATCCATCGGAGCCCCCTCCCCGCCACTTCCTCCTCCCGACCCCACCCCCGTCCTCCACCTGCTCCGCGTGCCTAAACCCGTCGTCTCCGATCCCGCCCCTCAGATCCACCCCGCGCCCGCATCCGACCTACTCTAGCTTGCTCGCTCTGCCAAAGAGGAGGGGTGCTGGAGCAGCGGGCGTTGGCGAAGATGGAGAGCAAGCGGGTGCTGGCGGTGGGCAGGAGCGGCTACCTCGGCTAGCACCTCCTCGCCGCGCTCGCTGCCGGATGCGGGGGCAACGGCGTCGACGTCGACGTGGCCTTCACCCACCATCGCGGGGCCATGCCGCGGGCACTTCTCGACGTGCTCCACATCGTCCGCGCCTTTCGCGCCGACCTCCGCTTCGGTGACCTTTGGACAGGTACGCGCAACTCCCCTCCCCATTCCGCGAGCGCCCCATTCCGTCCTGGTCATGTAGCGTTGTCGTGTGTAAGGAGGAGAAAGACAAAGGGAGTTGGACGGCGGCTAAGGAGAGGAGGCAGAACGAGAGAAAAGTGGACGATGGGCGTGAGTGAGATCTGAAGTGGTTTTGTCCCTAACTCCCTCCATACCTAACATCTCCTTAGAAGGCCCCTTCTATTCGCCAATTCAAGCCTTCAATGAGTTCTGAACTGTTCTTCCCTCCGAAAATCACTGCTGCTTCCTGTAATCTGTGTAACTGCCTGAATCCATAGCTTTAGAACCTCGAGCGCTTGTTGCTTGATAATATTTCGCTAAGACCTGTGTTTGTTACTGCTCGTCTTGTTACTTTCGCTTGCTTAATTTCTGTCCTTGATTACTGATAAAAAATTTGTTGGATACTGGTGCTGTGTCTAATCTTCAAACTATACTCCTTTGTGAAATTTGGAAGTTTTTGTACATATTTCCCTATGAAGAACATGATTAATTCACCCTAATTTTACTCCGATCACTAGCGCCTCCTTAGACTGGACACTCAAATCAGCATATATATTTAGAATGAGAGGCTGCCAGGAGCTATTGCCCCACAAGGATGAGTTTATGATTCAGTTGGTGCAGTCTTCACATTACCAACTCTAGCAAACTACCATCATGCGCATAATGCGTTTGGTTGATCTGCCCACATATCGTTTACCACTGATTTTTCTCTGACCCTTGAATACTTGCCGTACAGGTTAGAGCACTGTGCGAGAAGGCCAAGGAGATCTTAATGGAGGAGAGCAATGTTCAAGCATGCTATATTTATTTCTCTAAGACGTCGTCCTTGCCATGTCTTCCATTTCCTCTCGTATATGGCTTGCGTGCTGGAGATCCGACCCCCCATCCTTCCTTCCTTGTGTCGGCGGAATCGCAATGGAAAGGGATGACCGACGTGCGTACTGGACCAGGAGGTGGAGAACCGACCAACCTCGACATGGCCTCTCTGCCATGCCATGGTGACCTCCTCTCTGCTCTTTCCTCTGTTTCATTGCCGTGGATGGTTGTTTCTCAGTCCAGCTGAGACATGTGTAACACACATCTCAACACATCTAGTAGCAGAGCAACAATGATAGAAAGAAAAACACCTTTGTGATTGTTTCAGTCTTTAATTTAGATGGAATTGTTCTGTTCATATTTGGGGTGGTTCTCGTATAGAGATGTATTTCTCTTGGATTTATGTCTACAGAAGCTGCATGTAGAATTCTAGCCTCTTGCCTTTTTCATTGAAAGTAAAAGGGAAAAGGTTAATTTTATCTATTAGCATGGCCATACTAGAAGGTTAATTTTTTTGAAGCAGATTGCAAGGGTAATTTGAGTTATTCGTCATCTCCAAAGCTAAACTGCTGTAGTTTTGCTGACCAGCCTGTGTGTTTCACTTCAGGTGTGAGGAGGAGCCTGTGGCTGAGACTGCATCAGCACAAATGCTGCAACCCATCACGGTGACTTCCTCGGCCTATGTTACGGCCGATGCAGCAATAACTCAGGACACCATTCATGCGTCACTTCCACTTCTACGTTTTCTTTCTCTGTTATAGTTACTTATGTGATTTATTCATGTAAAATCTCTACTTTATGCCAATAGCTGCCTGTACCAATGTTCTACTATCTGTGTGATGCTGAACAATATGTTGTTAATCTGTTGCTAAATTCTCACCAAATGCACATTTTATGTCCTTATTAGACCTACTGTTAAACAAATGCTTAACTTGTAGCATTTTGTTTCTTAAAAATAAGCAAAGAATTCCTGCAGTTTTTCTGTTGGAAATGAGTTATTAGTTGTCACCTTCCAATGTTGGGATGTAGAGTAAGGTCGGGCTGTTGTGCATGTAACTTTATTCCTTATCAATACCATCAGACATCAGATGAGCCATGGTCTTGTGCAAGCATTTCTCTTCTGAATGCAGCCATGGTCTTGCAAGCAATTGCGGCTGGTAGAACATGCTGCTATTGTGTTGTACTGCTTGCAGCAGTTCTTGCTTGATAGTGGCAGTAGTAACTCAAGTAAGGTCCAGTAATAAGTTATTTAACATGTGTTCTTGTTCATTAATATCATAAAATAGGAGTAAAGATTTAGCTTTCATTTTGCATTCACTCAACTCAGGTCCCCTCTCAACCCAACCCAACCCAAACTTTGAGTCTTGACCATCCAAGGCTGAACCCTGCAACACAGCACAACACTGGTATAGTGCATGCATCCTGTTAATGCTGAAGGTTTCATATATAGACTGATAATCCACGTGACTTTGACTGAATTGTTAAGTTAATATATACTTGACCGTCTCTGTCTGGCGCCCACACTCCCTCACACTACGCGTCTTCATCCACTGGGATGGACACTCGCTACACATTTTACATAGTATACATCTATGGTGAGCCAGTCAGTAATCGTGGCCGAGTCATTAATACTCACCTAGCAGCCACTTGTTGGCCACTTGATTCAGAGTTTCAAACCATATAACCCCAAGTCTACTTTCATCATAGAAATGAAAGATAAACGGATGAGGTCGATGGAGTGAGCAAGTAACGATGTGGTATCTCTTTTGTTTTGTTTTCTTTCTTCCTGCTTAAGACATGCTTCCTCTTGCTTAAGAAACAACATATTAGTGCATCTTTACACACTACTGCTTAGTTTCGATTGTTATAGCTCACAACTGGTTACGTATGTTGATTGTTCAAAGTGTTCCTGATATATCATGCAGAACCCTGTGTAGTAAATGTGGTGCTTTTCTGGCTTAATTGCTTGTTTTTTTTTCAGAAAACAAACATAGCATAAATGGAGAAGCTCCCTGTGTTTAGATTTACCTTTCCCGTGTGACAGTAATTCCATTCATCTATTAAATGTAACCAGTATAACTTTTCAGTTTCAGTTCAATTAATTAATTGTGCTTGTAAACTTCACCCATTATAAATGCTCTTATTAGCCTTCTATGCCTCTCTCTAGACCAAGAAGACCAACTGATCCCAGTTTCTCAAGTAATTAGTAACCTGACATGCACACCCCACGTTTCAACATCTCAACTAGATAAGTAGCTATAAGATTCAGAGCCTCCTTTTCCACTTTCTAGTGAAGGTACCAATCTATTATGCATGTACACCATATATGAGGTCTAGCTAGGAACCTCTGGAGCATTTGCTACTGCTCCCTAAACAAGTTGTAGTGTTAGTTAGTGTTCTTTCACCAGATTTCTACTATTTGAAACTCACATACTAACGAAAAAACCTGCCCTTGCAGTACTACAAAATTCAGATTATTCTACTTCTGAATATCTGGCGTGTGTGGTGTGTGATCTGGACTGGTCAAAAGAATTAGTACAACTTGCAGAACCATGTAATCCCGTAATTTTTTTAAAGCATTCCTGCTAGTGAAAGCATCATCTCAACTTCTGAATAATTAGGTGCTCACGTTTTGAGCTGGGCTGCAGTAAAATTTGACTAAAATCAGAGCTACCTTGCGATGTGATTTTGCCTGATAGGTGTTTGTGGTAATATCTGTATATGTATTCCAGATCATTTACATTAACAATGATATATTTCTGTAATGGTGAAGAAATACCTTCTTGAGTTTTATACGAAACTTTACTGTTAATTGAGTCGTTCTTGAGTTTCATGAAATTGATATGAACAAATTTGATTAAGAAATCCTGATGCTTATTCATTTGATGAAGGCCAATGGCAATCTGGAGAAGGAAGTTCTGTCCTTGGTTTTGCTCTACTGGTGAAGCGTCTTGACTGCTATTTTGCAGGAGAATCTGAGATGCACCTCCAACGCCTCAAAATCCAGCAGAAAAATGTTTGGTTTTGCTCCTCCTACTCCTACTCTAGCTAGTTGTACATTGCTGCTACCTGCACTTCGCATTCCTGCCACCCATGGATGCCTAACGGAATCACAACCTCAACCAAAAAGAAAAAATATTATCAATCTACTTTGCTACAGTATATGAAAATACAGTTGGGGATTCAGTTGTTGACTTGTGTAATCGTGGCATAAACTAGCACGACTTTGTGGGCTTACTAGTATTGTTAGATGCTGTCTTGAATGGATGGTCTATTGTACTTTTCTTTGGGTGAATTTGTAACAGTGACATTCATTGCATGACCTGCACTTGTACCAATATACCATGCTGGCGCCTGTAGGTTAGTATTGTTAGTGCCTAACATGAGCTTGAGTGTTGTAGTGGAAGTGTAGAACAATAACAGGTTAACGTGTTTTATTTTCCCTTTCTAGTATTTGTACAAACTAATGCATTCCTGGCATAAACACAATATTATATAAGATCTGTAAAAGCAAACATTTCACTATGCAACTATAAGATCTGTTTTAGCCCTCTCTAGTATTTTATAACGGGAAAGCTGAAGCTGGAACATACACTGTTTGTTCTGCTCGCTTCTTACATTAGTGTTGCCATTGCATTTGTTTTGTTCTGGTCTGAACAACAGTACACTAATGCTGGTAGCCTTTGTGTTCACTCTTTTATAGGAGCGTCGGGACAAATTTAAAGTGCGAAGCCATGAAGCCAAGTGCAAAGCCTTGATGATGCCTTACTTGCCAGAGAATTGTTTGTTCTGTTTGACTGTAATAGACTGTAGAGATTGTGACATTGTAACAGATTTACTATTATTTGATAAATTATGTTTATTCTGTTTTATTTGAAATAGTGATTTAAAAATGTGTGAAATAGAAACCTAACTAGTGGGATTCACGTCTGAAAACAATTTGAGCAATGTTGAAATATCTGATGTGTGGGACCAATGTATGAGATTATGACATGTGGGGCTTCACTGACTAGTGGGACCAACTCCAATATATAATGTCCGAAACTAGAAAATTAATGGACTAAAAAGGCCATGGCCCCAAAATTAAAAAGGCTGAATAGTTCGGCCTGGTCCATATAACTGATCAAAATTAATACGAAAAAATTATATAAAAAAGGCTCAATTAATGGGCTCGGCCCATATAAACACCCAATTGGACCGGGCCGATTTTAATTTTTGACCTTTTGAATTGGTCACAATTTTGCCACATCAGATTGCCACGTCGGATCCGACATGGCCTAGGCATACAGCTAGTGACCAAAACAAAACAGTAGGCATATTTTGGTCATAAACGTCTACGACCTTCTCACAGAGAAGGTCGTTGATTTCAGTTTACGACTGCCAGCTTTTGACCTTCTGTTTTTGGTCACAAAAAGGTCGCAAATGAAAAACAATGACCTTTCGATGACCAATAGTCAAGGTCACAAGTTGACATATTTCTTGTAGCGGTGGAGGCTGGATGAACAGGAGCCCGTGGAGGCTGGAGGAGGTCGACGGTAGCCCGTGGAGGCTGGAGGAGGTCGACGGTAGCCCGTGGAGGCTGGAGGAGGTCGACGGTGGAGATGAACAGTATCCCGTGGAGTCCCGTTTTGCGGTACGCCA
>NC_057795.1:674370483-674370992 GCF_018294505.1 Triticum aestivum | reverse complement strand
GTAGGAGGTCCGTTTCGTCCGTTTTGCAGTACGCCACACCCCTCCTGATGAACAAGACCCCCATTTCGGCCGTAGGAGGTCCGTTTCCTCCGTTTTACGGTACGCCACACCCCTCCTGATCAACAGGACCCCCGTTTCGACCGTAGGAGGTCTGTTTCCTCCGTTTTGCGGTATGCGTGACTAGGCGTTCGAGACCCCGCCCGTATGTACACATACGTGACCGTATTTCCTTTCTTGCACCCTGGCCGTTGTACGTACGTGTACATGCTACGTGCGCGCCTCTACTACGACATGTGCGCGCCTCTACGACGACACGTGCATGCCTCTACATCGACCAGTATGTACGTACACGTTCGCGACTAGGATGACAACGCTACATACGCTTCGACCAGGTGGGTCCCGACTGTCAGGCACTTCCTTGCCGGCGAAGAAGTAGCTGGTGGGTCCTAGCAGTCAGGGGGGCGAATCGTTTTTTTGCCCGGACGCACTTCCTTGCGTGCGAAGGTGTA
>NC_057795.1:674320379-674370300 GCF_018294505.1 Triticum aestivum | reverse complement strand
CCCAGCAGTCAGGGGGGCGAATCATTTTTTTGGCCCGGACGCACTTCCTTGTGTGCGAAGGTGTAGCTGGTGGGTCCCAGCAGTCGGGGGGCGAATTGTTTTTTTTCTGGACGCACTTCCTTGCGTGTGAAGATGTAGCTGGTGGGTCCCAGTAGTTAGAGGGGCGAATCGTTTTTTTCTCGGACGCACTTCCTTGCGTGCGAAGATGTAGCTCGTGGGTCCCAGCAGTCAGGGGGTGAATCATTTTTTCACGAAATACGATGGCCCATCCGGTGGGTCCCCGCTGAGGTGGAGGAATAATTATTTTGCGCGTAATAAGGAGGCACTTCCTTGCGGCTGCCATGGACCCAGCTGCCAGCCTTTCCACGTACAGTCCACGTCCGATGGAAGTCGTTCCTTGACCATGTTTACCACGTCGCTCCGAGAGCACCACGGCGGTGGACGACGGCGAGGCCTAGGAAGGGTACGACACGGAGCCGGGGAAGACGCGGTAGTGGATGCACACGCGGAAAGGAGTACGAGGGTTCACTCGTTCGGCTGCGCTGCCGTCGCCGCAGAATAACTGGGGGTATGGGTTAGTGGGTGAGGGGAGGGATGGCTTGGCCAGCGGTGGGAGTAGTAGGGGACGGTGAGGCCTCCGCGGCAGCACAGCCAGCCACAAGAGGCAGGAGCAGGCGGCACGACCGGCGCTGCTTTGGGCGGCTGGAGCAAGAAGACCAGAGGTTGAAGAAGCACGATGGCCGTTGGATGGACATCGTATGGTCACTGCAGCTAGAATCATTTATATTGACTAAGTTGACAAAGCCCTTGGTACGTCAACTTAGTAGGCCCACAGGTCAGCTTCCAAAACGGTGCGCCCCAGATGTCAGGGGGATGAATCATTTTTTGGGCGGGTGAAGCTAGAATATCCGAGATTGAAGAAGAAGCATGGCATCCGTTGGATGGACATCCAACGGCCACTGCTGCTAGAACCGTGTGTTGACTATAAGTTGACAAAGCCTTGCATACCCGTCAACTCTGTTTTTATGGGACGCGTCAACTTAGTAAGGCCAGAAGTGTGTGGCAGAGAACTTATAGCCCATTTGAGATTTGTAATAATGTGTAGCCCGTTTTTGAATTCTAATGGAATTTACTACAGCCCATTTACAATTTGTTAAAAGTACAGCCCATTTCAACCAACCGTTCAAAACAACAGAATTCAATAAAATTTCCCACATTTTGATGGGATCCAAATATTTTTATCCCGAAATTTTAGTCAGATCAAATACAATTTCAATATAAATTTATATTGTGTAAAAATCCAACTAAACATTCCCCTCGCAACAATTAATTAAATTAAAATTTTCAGTATTCCAAAAATAATATTTTATAAAGTAATCACTGTTTGGTGCATTTTTTGATAGTTACTACCTAGTTTTTATAATTACATCCCATTTATTATTTCTTAAAGACCATTTTCTTGTTAAGCCTAATGCATCCCTCCTAGGAAAGATTTGCAGCCCAGCGGGGCGGAGAATAACAACTTGACCTTGCCTGGGTATTCCTAAAAAAAGTATAGCTGGGCTAGCCATTTTCAGCTTGAAAAAAATTAATATCTGGGCTGGATATCTGGCCTGGGCTAGACGGGCCACAGCCCGCCCATTTAATACCTGCAGCGATGTTTTCGTTGTTGTTTAGAGGAGAAAAATTAATATCTGGGGTAAACAACGAAAAACTCTGCAGTGCTCACACCTCAAAAACACAAATACTGCTCGAGCTGCTTGGTCCCAGCTGTCGGCCGCTTCTTGTGCAATTCTCTCGTTTATTGACTACTCCCTCCTTTTTCGGGTTATAATGCTCAATTCAAAAACCTCACCAATCAAGGTAGATGGTGAGTGGTGGAATACTTTTTCTAGTTTTGCAAAAGCACCTAATTAATGCTCTTGTTATCCTCAAAAAATTATGTTTATCAATGCATTAATTGCAATGCATGCATGCATAAAGTGTCGGATTTCGGGTTCTGGCAGACCCTCTAGATTCGAACACTGGGGTGCGCGCGGAGATTTAGCCCTCTGCCTACTTGCACCTCACCGGCTCGCTATGAACCAAGCAATCAAAGGAACAACACAAGAGACACAGAGTTTATACTGGTTCAGGCCACCATTGTGGTGTAATACCCTACTCCAGTGTGTGGTGTGGTGGATTGCCTCTTGGGTTTGTGATGAATAGTACAAGGAAGAACAACCTCGCGAGGGTTTGTTCTTGGCTGGTGCGATGAACTACCAGGGGGAGTTCAGTTGCTCTCTCTACTGGTTTCTAGGTGAGGATCCGATGCCTCTACCTTGTGGTGGCTAGTCCTATTTATAGGCAAAGGCCCAGGGCCTCTTCCCAAATATTGAGTGGGAAGGGCGCCAACAATTGGCCATTTTGAAGGGGAACATCTAGTACACTTATCCTGACTAAAGTTGGTCCTCGCCTGTCAAAGGCTCTGGTGGTGACGCCGGCTTGGGCTCCACGATGACTTCCATCCTGCCGTTCTGCTGGTCTTGGTCTTGTTGCACCGAAATGGATGCCTTTGCTTGATGCTCTCGCCTGCGCTTGCTCCCTTTGCACCAAAGAGGAAAGAAGGACACTGTGCGGGCTGGCGCCCGCCTGGCGCCCTTGGTCATCATGGCTTGCGTCACGGGAACCTTGTGAGGTACCCTGCCTAGATCTCTCCACCTCCTTGCGAGCCAGCCTGACGAGGCCGTGCTTGGGGGAGCTCCCTGTCGTCCACTCCGCGAGGCTTGGCCCCTCGCGAGGATCTTGAGCTCGTGTTGATGAACATGGGCCATGCTGGGCCGCCCCTTGAGCCACGCCGCAGGCCGCAGGTAGGCAAGTCTGGGGACCCCCGTTCCCAGAACACCAATAGTAGCCCCTGGGCCCAAGGCGCGCCCGGACTTGGCTGAGCAGAGAGGCGAAGGGGCAAGCGCGAAGCGCCGCGGGCCCTAACAGCCTGCAGCCTCGGGCGCCACATGGTGGTTGGTTGGACGTTGGCGGCCCCGCTCCCCCACGACGCCTCGGCAACTGTGCAAACCGTCAGGTCCATGCATGCAAAGCGGGTCACGGTTACCTGTGGTCATGGAGGCAGGCGGTTAGCCTCCTCCGGCTATAAGTATGGGGCGGCGCCTGCCCTTCCGATCCATCCCTTCTTGCTTCTCCTTTTCCTTCATGGCTCCGCCAAAAAGGTTCTCGGCCGCGGAGAAAGGTAAAGCCCGCCAGGTGGAGCTTGACTCTCCTCCACCCAAGCACAGTCGAGGCCATCCCCGCAAACACCCTGCGACTCCCATGGTGGCTCTCCGCAGTCGCGGAGGCGATCTTCCGCATGGTGAAGGGCGGCCGGCCGCCGCTGGGGGATGCGCCACGGCCGCGCGACCCCCCTAGGCCGCACTCCCACTCGGTAGATGTACTGCCGGAGTTCGTTGTGTGGGCGGCGGAGCCGGCCAGCACCCGGCTCCAACTTCCCCGCTTCCTCCTAGGTGAGCCTCCGGCTGGGGCCCCGGGCGGCCTCTGGCTCTAGGCGGACGGTTGCTGCGGCCGAGCCTCCTGGGCTTCGCTAGAGGTCTCCGCGACCGGGAGCTTGGCCCTGACCCGCAGCTGGCAAACGTTTACCCGCGCGCGTGGTCTGATCCGGCGATGCACCCTTCACTTCAAATTCGACGGCGATGCCATCCTCTAGGTGAGGGTGTTCGGGGAAGATGGTCGCCGCGCTGGGTGTTGCCCCGAGAACGACGACCGTGGCCGTGGGTCCATCCCCGGCGATGATGAAGATGACAGCGTGCGTGCGGCCAGTGGCGGTCGAGGTTCATCGAGCTTCAACGGCTCTTCTTCGAGCAGCGGCTCCTCCAGCGGTGGCCGCGATCAGCCTTCGCGCCGCCACGCTCTCCTGGAGGGAGGTAGCGGGTCTTCCCGCCGTCGTGCCTCGGTGAAGCGCAATACATAGTCCTCCTGAGCTCTGGAGGTGGTTTGAGTCTCCCTCGCGAGCTGGTGTCGGGCGAGTCGCGCCTGTTTTGTTTTC
Source organism: Triticum aestivum (assembly GCF_018294505.1). Classification (NCBI taxonomy): domain Eukaryota; kingdom Viridiplantae; phylum Streptophyta; class Magnoliopsida; order Poales; family Poaceae; genus Triticum; species Triticum aestivum. The sequence goes on along the minus strand of NC_057795.1, from coordinate 674,366,264 downwards.
CCTTTCCCTGCACAAAAAGACAGTAGTGTAGGGCCCCGCGAGGGTGTGCTTGGACTATTGCTGTTTAATTATTGTACTGCTTCCGCTATTCTGGTGTTGTGCCCTCATGCCGTACGCTAGTGCGTAGGAATTACTTAGCTCGGGGGGAGGGCTTGTCGCGACCCTTGCTTTCCGAGGCCGAGGCTTTGTCGAACGTTCCATGTCCTGCGGGGGTTAGTCTGGAGAGGTAGTTCCCGGCCTCAGCCGTGGAGGCGATCGACCCAGGCCCTGTGTTCGTGTCGCGATGCCCGTGGGGCACGAACTGGAGGGATGCTCCTGTAGTGGACCCGTGTTGGGTAGCCTCGAACGACAAGGGCAGAAAACACTCGCGAGGGTGCCCGCAGTGCCCCCTCACGAGAATTCCGCGAGAGAAATCGGGGCAGGAGAGCGAAAAAGGCAAAAAGTCACGAACCAAAGATGACAACAACTTCAGCAAAACCTCGAATGGGGATGAACAGCCAACTGCAGAAAGCAAATGAGAAAAGCCGCATCCGGCACCTAATCTAGTCTTCGACGTCTTCTCACCAGCACGGAGCTAAGTGCTGCCACTGGGCGTGGGAGGGAGCCCCAGGGCATGAGGCCGGCGCTCCTGAGACTCTGGGGCGTGTACAACCCCACTCATTATTACGTGAGAGTGTCACGGGCGGCGAGCTTCACAGGCACTGGCCTTCTTCACAAGCTCCGGGCCTTTCTCGTGAGGATAGACTTCACAGGCGTTCGCCTTCTTCACAGGTTCTGGGCCTTTTCCAAAACGGAACAACTTCACAGGCGTTCGCCTTCTTCACAGGCTCTGGGCCTTTTCCAAAATGCAACAGCTTCACAGGCGTTCGCCTTCTTCATAGGCTCTAGGCCTTTTCCAAAATGCAATAGCTTCACAGGCGTTCACCTTCTTCGCAGGCTCTGGGCCTTTTCCAAAACGCAACAGTTTCACAGGCGTTCACCTTCTTCACAGGATCTGGGCCTTTTCCAAAACGCAACAGCTTCACAGGCATTCGCCTTCTTCGCAGGCTCTGGGCCTTTTCCAAAATGCAACAGCTTCACAGGCGTTCGCCTTCTTCACAGGCTCTGGGCCTTTTCAAGGGTAAAATCTCCGGAGGTGCTGGATGTTCCACGCGTTCTGGATGGGCACCCCCTCCTGAGTCTCCAAGCGCGCGGAGCCGGGCCTGGAAACATGAAAAACCTCGAACGGGCCCTCCCACATGGGAGAGAGCTTATGTAGTCCCTCCCTGGAGAGGACCCGCCTGAGCACGAGGTCTCCTACCTCGAGTGTCCTGGGGCGGATGTTGCAGCAGTGGTATCGCTGCAACGCTTGTTGGTATCTTGCTGCTCGGAGCGCAGCTTCCCGGTTACGCTCCTCCCCCAGCACGAGGTCCGTCCCCCGCATGGCGTCCTACTGTGCCTCGTCAAACGCCAGGACCCGCGCGGAACAACGTCTGACCTTGTGAGGGAGTACCGCTTCAGCTCCATAGACCAGGAAGAATGGGGTCTCGCCAGTTGGCTTGGTCGCGGTCGTGCGGATGGACCACAACATAGACTGAAGCTCGTCGTACCAACCTTGGCCGCAGGCCTCCAACTTCTTCTTGAACGTCCTGGTTTTGAGGCCCCTCAGGACCTCCGCATTGGCCCGCTCGGCCTGACCATTGCTCCGGCGGTGCGCCACTCAAGCGTAACATATCTGCGTTCCAAGGTTAGCACAGTATGTTTTGAAGAGATTACTGGTGAACTACGAACCGTTGTCGGTGATGATGCGGTTTGGTACCCCGGACCGGCTCACGATGCCCTTGATGAACTTGACCGCAGACCCTGCAGGGATGGTGCGGACGGCTTCCACTTCAGCCCACTTAGTGAACTTGTTCACGGCGACGTAGAGGTAGCGATAGCCCCCTGGCGCCCGAGGAAATGGGCCGAGGATGTCCAGCCCCCAGACTACGAATGGCCATGAGAGGGGTATAGTTTGCAGACCTCCAGCCGGCTGATGGATCTGCTTGGCGTGGAACTGGCAGGCTTCGCAAGCCTTCACCAGTTCGACAACATCATTGAGTGCAGTGGGCCAATAGAATCCACTGCAAAATGCCTTGCCAACAAGGGTCCGCAATGATGAATGATGCCCACAGTCTCCACCGTGTATATCCGCTAGCAGTTCCTTCCCTTGCTCCCTGGAGATGCAGCGCAGGGACACATCATTCGGTCGCCTTCGGTAGAGCTCTCCATCCCTGATGCAGTATGTTGTGGCCTGCCGTGCCACGCGCTCCGCTTACTCCTCCTTCTCTGGCAAGATCCCTTGTGCCAGATAGCTCCGGAGCTCCATGATCCAGCACCCCTCCTGAGGCTCCATTGCCAAGAGCAGACGCGCCCCTAAGGCCGGGCCACAGACCGGGGCTCCCGAGGCTGGCGGCTGGGGGAGCTCCTCCCGAGGCTGCACCACGCTTGACAGTGATGGCGTGGCCGAGGGCTTGAAGAGCCGGTCTTCAAAGACGCCAGGCTCCTGAGGCAGTCGTCTGGATGCTCGTTTGGCGATGTCGTCGGCCTCCTGATTGGTGCCACGGGGCATGTGCTGTAACTCCAGCCCCTAGAACTGCTTCTCCATCCTGCGGACCTCCGCAAGGTAGGCTTCCATGTGCTCATCCCTTGGCTCGTATACTTTGTTGGAGAAGTTGACGAGGAGTTGTGAATCACCTTTGATGGTAAGACGCTTTACTCCGAGGGCGGCCGCGGCCTTCAGGCCTGCTATCAAGCCTTCGTATTCTGCTATTTTGGTGGAGACCTTTTCTCCATGTTGGAAACAGAGCTGCACGGTGTAGTAGAGTTTGTCTTGGGTAGGAGATATAAGCACCGCACCAGCCCCCGCGCCGTGCCTGGAGAACGCCCCGACGAAGTACATGACCCAACCGTCTGGTGCCTCGCTTCCCGGGGAGAGGGATCGATCCTCATCAGCCTTTAGGCCCAGCGCCTCCGTCCACTCTGCTACGAAATTTGCCAAGGCAGCCCCCTTGATGACTTTGGTTGTGCTGAATTCGAGCTGAAACGCTTGCAGTTCAATGTTCCAGTCAGCGACTCTTCCAGCTGAGTTGGGGCTCCTGAGCACCCTCTCCAAAGGGTACGCTGAGACAACCTTGATGGGGTGGCCCTGAAAATAATGCCGCAGCTTGCGCGAGGCCACCAACAGCACAAGGAGAAGTTTCTGAGGCATGGGGTACCGCGCCCTTGCATGCCGCGACACTGTGCTGACGAAGTACACAGGATGTTCAACTTGGTCGGGAGTGCTGGTGTCGATGGCGCCCTTCGGAGACCGCGGCGCCTCCTGAGGCAGGGGAGCCCCCAGCGGCTGGTCGCTAGGGGGAGGGGTTCCCGCTGTCTTGAGTGTGTTCCCCAGCGGCGGCTGATCCTTCTCGGCTATGGCGGTGGTCTCTGCGGGTCTTTCTTGTTCATGCTTCGCCCGACCCGGGCGGATGCCGTGGCTTTGTTCCGACGCTCCCTAACCGACACCAGGGCTGCACTGGCGGAGTAGGGAGTGGCTGCAAGGTAAGGCACCAGGGGATCCTGAGGGCACGGGGCCACCATTACCAGAGGGCTGGTTAGGTACCTGCTGAGGTCTTGGAACGCCTTGTCTGCCTCTTCAGTCCATTCAAAGGGTCCCTTTTTCTTCATCAGCTGGAAGAAAGGCAGCGCTCGCTCCCCCAGCTTGGAGATGAAGCGTCCCAGTGCTGTCACGCGCCTAGTGAGCTTCTGCATTTCTCTGAGGGTCTTTGGCGGGCTCATGTCCTCGACCGCCTTGACCTTTTCCGGGTTAGCCTCGATGCCCCGGTGGGACACGAGGAAGCCCAAGAGCTTGCCTGAGGGGACCCCAAACACGCACTTCTCTGGGTTGAGCCGCATGCTCACGGCGTTGAGGCTCGCGAAGGTTTCCTCCAGGTTTTGTATCAGGGTCTTGGCCTCGCGAGACTTCATCACAATATCATCTACATAAGCCTCAACGTTTTTCCCGAGCTGAGGACCCAAGGCGATGTGCATCAGCCGCTGGATGGTCGCCCTTGCATTGCGCAACCCGAACGGCATGCACGTGTAGCAATACACCCCACACGGGGTTAGAAAGGCCGTTTTTCCACATCTTCTACCGCCATTTTGATCTGGTGATACCCAGAGAAGGCATCCAAGAAACACAATAGGTCACACTCAGCGGTGGAGTCGACGATCTGATCGATGCGGGGGAGCGGGAACGGATCTTGCGGGCAAGCTTTGTTGAGATTGGTGAAGTCGACACACATACGTTCCTTCCCTCCTTTCTTCAGCACAACGACTGGGTTGGCCAACCAATACGGGTATCGAACCTCGCGAATGACCCCTGCAGCTTCCAACTTGCGGGTCTCTTGGACGATGAAAGCCTGCTTTTCCGTGGACTGCCGTCTTGCCTTCTGCTTCATGGGTCAGACATTGGGGCACACATTGAGGTGGTGCTCGATTACGCCCCTCGGGATCCCCGCCAGCTGATAGGGCTCCCATGTGAATACCTTCTAGTTCACACGCAGGAACTTGACCAAGGCCTCCTCTTGCTCGGGCTCAAGGTTGGCGCCTATGGTGAAGGTGGCGTCAGTGGGTACGTCCTCGTCAACCAGCATCTGCTTGGTTTGTGCCTTGTCTTGGGTGAACAACTCCTTCTTCTTGGCCGGCGCAGCCCCCTTGGGCTCAAGGGCGTCCGAGTCGGTGGGCTGCGCCGACGCCGCCGTCTTGAAGGCGAGCTTGAGCACTTGCAACGCATCCCCGGTGTCTTCACACACGGTGAGGACGCCGCTGCTCCCGGGCATTTTCATGAGGTTGTACACCGGGTGAGTCGCAGCCATGAACCGGGCCAGCACCGGGTAACCGAGGATGGCGTTGTATGGGAGGCCGATGGGGGTGATGTGGAAGTCTATTAGCTCCGTGCGGAAGTTGTCGTAGGTGCCGAAGGTTACCGGGAGACGGATCTGCCCCAGGGAGCTGGAGGACCCGCCCCTGACGCCCAAGAATGGCCGGCTGGGCCGAAGCCGCTCCGGTGGTATGTGGAGGAGGCTGAAGGCTTCAATCGAGAGCATGCTGAGGCCCGAACCGCCGTTGATGAGAGTCCCGGTGATGTCCACCTGGCAGATGGTGGGAGTGCACAGCATCGGGAGCGCGCCCGAGCAGGCTGAGTTGGAGGGGTGGTCCTTCGAGCTGAAGGCCAGATCGGCCTGGGGCACCGACCGACCTGAGGGAGCCCCCTGCCGCGTGGAAGCGGCACCGACCTGGAGAATTAATGGCTTGACATGTCGGCCCGAAGGTGGCGCCTGCGAGCCGCCCAGGAGGGCCGTGACGACCGGAGGCGCCGGCACAGAGCGCCCGGCAAGGAAGATGTTGCGCAACTCTTCCCAAGGGGCCATGGAAGCCGCCGGTAACTTGTCCGGCCACCGTACCTGTCGCAAGGCCGGGGCCAAGGCTTGAAGCCCCCCGGCCCCCGCGCTAGTGCTAACGACCGGAGCGGACGGCGCGCCGCTCATCGCAGGGCGAGTCGTGGTATCGGCAGAGAGCGGGTCAGCGGAGGGAGAAGCTCCGGTGCACCCCTACCTGGCGCGCCAAATGTCGGATTTCGGGTTCCGACAGACCCGCTAGATTCGAACACTGGGGTGTGCATGGAGATTTAGCCCTCTGCCTACCTGCACCTCACCGCCTCGCTATGAACTAAGCAATCAAAGGAACAACACAAGAGACACAGAGTTTATACTGGTTCAGGCCACCATTGTGGTGTAATACCCTACTCCAGTGTGTGGTGTGGTGGATTGCCTCTTGGGCTGGTGATGAACAGTACAAGGAAGAACAGCCTCGCGAGGGTCTGTTCTTGGCTGGTGCGATGAACTACTAGGGGAGTTTAGTTGCTCTCTTTACTGGTTTCTAGGTGAGGATCCGATGCCTCTACCTTGTGGTGGCTAGTCCTATTTATAGGCAAAGGCCCAGGGCCTCTTCCGAAATATTGAGCGGGAAGGGCGCCAACAATTGACCATTTTGAAGGGGAACATATAGTACACTTATCCTGACTAAAGTTGGTCCTCGCCTATCAAAGGCTCTGGTGGTGACGCCGGCTTGGGCTCCACGATGACTTCCATCCTGCCGTTCTGCTGGTCTTGGTCTTGTTGCACCGAAATGGATGCCTTTGCTTGATGCTCTCGCCTGCGCTTGCTCCCTTTGCACCAAAGAGGAAAGAAGGACACTATGCGGGCTGGCGCCTGCCTGGTGCCCTTGGTCGTCATGGCTTGCGTCACAGGCACCTCGTGAGGTACCCCGCCTTGATCTCTCCGCCTCCTCGTGAGCCAGCCTGACGAGGCCGTGCCTGGGGGAGCTCCCTGTCGTCCACCCCGCGAGGCTTGGCCCCTCGCGAGGGTCTTGAGCTCGTGTTGATGAAGATGGGCCATGCTGGGCCGCCCCTTGAGCCACGCCGCAGGCCGCAGACAGGCAAGTCTGGGGACCCCCGTTCCCAGAACACCGACATAAAGTACATGCATTGGTCAATTTTCTCTTAATACTTGCATGCAATGATTTAATGCACCTTGGAATCTGAACATGTGATGGAAAACAACCAAACTGAGCCTTATAAAATGGAAAAAGTAAAATTTTGAGATAAGCCCTATAAACCGGAAAGGAGGGAGTACATAGGTAGACAATGGTGTCGGACCGTGATGTCAGGAAACAAGGAGGAAGCAAAATAAATTATAGTTATATATATATATATATATATATATATATATATATATAAATATAATAAGGAGGCACTTGCGTACGTGAGGCTATGGACCTGGTGGGTCCCCATTGTCATCCTATCCAAGTAAAGTGATCTCCTCGCCTGCGCGGAGCAGGAACTGCACCATGACCATCGGCGAGGCCCGTGCCAGGGTGAGGCAGATGCGTGAGGAGCAGTTCCGGGAGGCACAGGCCGACGCCGCCTACAACAACCATCTCCTCAAGGAGCACCTGCAGGCAGAGGAGCAGATCGCCGCGGAGCGGGCGGAGAAGGAGGCACTGCTCGACTCGTACCGCTCCGCCCGCAAGGGCCGCCTCGAGCGCTGGCGGTACCGCATGCGGGTGGCAGAGGCTGCGGCCGCCTACAAAGAGGCTAGCAAAGAGGGCGATGAAGAGGGTGAGGCGCTGTTTGGCGAGACCGAGGACGAGGCAGAGGACAATGCCGGCTCCGACGAGTCCCCGCTCCGCTGGCGTCGACTACGCCCTGCTCCACCGATGCCCCGCAGCACCAACAACGAGGCAGAGGACACCGCCGGCTCCGCCGAGGCCCCGCGGCGCCAACAACGAGGCAGAGGACACCGTCGGCTCCACCGAGGCCCCGCCCCGCCAACAACGAGGCAGAGGACATCGCCGGATTAGCCGAGGCCCCACCGTGCCGACAACGTGGGGGAGGATTTCCCCGCTCCGCTGAGGCGCCGCCCGCCGGCAACAAGACAGAGGCATCACCGGCTCTGCCGAGGCCCCGCCCCGCTGCCAACGAGGCCGCGCCACACAGAAAACAAGGAAGAGTAGAACACGGTAGGTCACCGCCGCTCGGGTCCAAGTAAGGCCACCACTGCTACCCTCCCGTTGAAGCCAAGCTAGGCGGGTTGACCATTGACGGCCGGTTACCTTCTTGGCGGCAACCTGGAGTCGGAGAGCTGGGCTGGAGAAGAACGCTGCTTCTACTTAACTGCTGGTGCAGTTGGCTGACTGACACGTGGGCCCAACAGGACACATGTCAGTTATGCAACTACACCTACAGTTAAGTCACTGAAGCTTCTGTTCGGCTCAGCGGGACACAGGTGGGTAGCTTCGGTTAATTAATTATACCTCCAGCGCACCCCTTTTTAGTTTTTTTTGAAAAGGAGGATGACCCCCGGCCTCTGCATTTGGGAGATGCATGCGGCCACAAACACCCCTTTTTAGTTGAAGAATGTATGAAATGTAATGAAATCCGACATGTTTATATGAAATCCGACCGTGTATGAATGAATTTATTTCGATTAGTTTGAATTCCTGTATCACTGGCATTGGATGAACATGCAAAACAATACGTACTAGCATTATTTCCAGGGTGATCACCACGTTTGCAGCAGTTTCACATGTACTCCCTCTGGTCCTTTCTAGTCTGCATACAAGTTTTGTCTACAGTCAAAGTATCTCTGATTTGACCAATCTTATACTAAAAAGTATACACTTTCACAATATGCGAAGTAAAAAGGAACATAAGGAGTACAAAGAGTTTGAGCAGCTTTTTAGCATTTCTTTACATTGCAATCAAACACACAGGCCTGGCAATTCATAGAGAACATTCAAAACAATCAATGATTATGCATCTCAGCGACTCACATGTCAGAGGCAATATTTACTTCACAACTAAAGAATAAAGAAAAAATTGATCGCCGCTGCTGACAGCAAAGGGCGTCCCATTCAAAAATATCAAACGCATATCTTGCTAAAATCAATGAGCAAAATTTGACAAGGTTGTCCCATTCCAAAATATCAAATGCCTACGATTGTGGAATGGGCAGGGTTTGCCATCAGTTCAGACATTGACATGGCAACTCGTGCTAAATAAACCAGCTGTTCTTTTTGTGCAGTTCCACCAAAATCAACCAAATTCGCGACTAGCTTGTATGATTTCGCCCTTATATGTTGCAATGCCTTGAACTTATCGGCACCTCCTTTCTTGTGGTGGAAATGAATGATTCGATGTATTCATGAACATTTTGTGCAGTTCCCGTTGAAATCAAGCTGAGCACCCCTGTTTGCACAAATACAAAAAAGTGATTAGTATAAAGCAAACTGTACTATGAATTGACAGTTTCAACAGGCACATACATGGTCCATGTAGAGCACACTTTTAGAAAAATGGAACTCACCATAAAGAATCCTAGAACAACATTGTACTCGCACATCACAGCAAAATATGGAGATTTATCAGTCCTTCTGAGCTGAAGTTAGTTTGGTCTTGTGGGGAGTAATGTAACCATCCTTCAACTGCTCCTTCTGATGAGAAGATAGACAGTGCTTCTTCATCCTGGCATAATCGGAACTAGTCACTTGACGTACTCCATATTCTTCTTCAGAGGAAGATGATCCTGTTGTGTAAAGACAAGAGGACTACTAAATGCTAGCATCCATGTTTGCTCGAAAAAAAGGAAATGAAATATTTAAAACAGCACAGATGAAGCACTTCCCAAGGACAATACCACCTTTTCGTGACAGTATCTAAACAGTAGCACAACACCAATAGAGATGACAAAGCTCAATCATATGGATGAAATCAGTGGGCGAGTACCAACCTTTGTCAGGAGGCTGATTGTGTTGAGCATACAGATGAAGCACTTCTCGGGAACCATCTGTTGCTATCTATGGGGGTGGCCATGCTTACTATATACTCCTCGATTAGTTTAATGTTTCCAACATCTTCTTGTGCAGTTCCACTAAAATATATGGTATCTTCAAAGAAGATCCCTGTTTGCACAAGTAGAGATAATTACGTATGGCATCAAATCAGTGGCAAAACAATTGCTCGTTCCAGCCATAGCAATAAATTAAGATGCAAAACTATATGATTACTTGTGTCATCACAGTTCCAGTGCTTCATTACAGCACCGGGAGTTGATTTTTGTTTTTCTTCCGCTTGTTCTTCCCCGTCATCACTTGGTTCAATAACAGACAAGCTTCGCCTTCAATGTAAGATTTGGCATGTCAATTAGGGAGCACAAGTATAGTAGTAAACTTAATTTTCTGATGAAAGTGGCAAAATACGGGCCAACAATTGTGAAATATCCTTATCTTACCTCAATGGGATATTACGGTGCACATACAGATTGGAAGTCTTGTCTCCATTTGTGCAGTTCACTAAAATCAAGCAACATTATCGTACAAGTAGCACAACATATGAAAGCAAACTGCAGAATCATGTGAAAGAAGGCTAGTACTGACTTCTCATGATGCGGAATTCAAACAACTCATAAGAAGAAGATCTGAACCAAATTCGCCTTAACGGATAGGAAGTAAGATCTCCTCTTGTGCAGTTCCACTAAGATCAAGCAATCAAGCACCGTTGTCGGTGTGACATTTTGGTTGAACTGCACAAAACACTCTTAAAACAAAAGTGTTCTGTTCAGTGCAACAAAAGGTCACAATGGCAATGAGGTGAAGTTGTTGGGGAGCGTAGCAGAAATTCAAAATTTTCCTACGAGTCACCAAGATCTATCTATGGAGAGACTAGCAACGAGGGGAAGGAGAGTGCATCTACATACCCTTGTAGATCGCTAAGCGGAAGCGTTCAAGAGAACGGGGTTGAAGGAGTCGTACTCGTCGTGATCCAAATAACCGGAGATCCTAGTGCCGAACGGACGACACCTCCGCGTTCAACACACGTACAGCCCGGTGATGTCTCCCATGCCTTGATCCAGCAAGGAGAGAGGGAGAGGTTGAGGAAGACTCCGTCCAGCAGCAACACAATGGCGTGGTGGTGGTGGAGGAGCGTGGCAATCCTGCAGGGCTTCGCCAAGCACCGCGGGAGAGGAGGAGAACTTGGGAGAGGGGAAGGGCTGCGCCAGAACTTGGGTGCGGCTGCCCTCCCACCCCCAAATATATATAGGGGCAAAGGAGAGGGGGCCGGCCCCCTCAGATCCAATCTGAGGAGGGGGCGGCGGCCAGGGGGGTTGCCTTGCCCCCAAAGGCAAGGGGGGCGCCCCCTTTTAGGGTTTCCCCCAAGCTCTAGGAGCCTTGGGCCTTGGTGGGGGGCGCACCAGCCCACCTGGAGCTGGTCCCCTCCCACACTTGGCCCATGCAGCCCTATGGGGCCAGTGGCCCCACTTGGTGGACCCCCGGGACCCTCCCGGTGGTCCCGGTACATTACCGATAGCACCCGGAACTTTTCCAGTGACCAAAACAGGACTTTCCATATATAAATCTTTACCTCCGGACCATTCCGGAACTCCTCGTGACATCCGGGATCTCATCCGGGACTCCGAACAACATTCGGTAACCACGTATATCTATTCCCTATAACCCTAGCGTCATCGAACCTTAAGTGCGTAGACCCTACGGGTTCGGGAACCATGCAGACATGACCGAGACGTTCTCCGGTCAATAACCATCAGCGGGATTTGGATACCCATGTTGGATCCCACATGTTCCACGATGATCTCATCGGATGAACCACGATGTCAAGGACTCAATCAATCCCGTATACAATTCCCTTTGTCTAGCGGTATTGTACTTGCCCGAGATTCGATCGTCGGTATGCTGATACCTTGTTCAATCTCGTTACCGGCAAGTCTTTTTACTCGTTCTGTAAGACATCATCCCGTGATCAACCCCTTGGTCACATTGTGCACATTATGATGATGTCCTACAGAGTGGGCCCAGAGAGACGTCTCCGTCAACCAGAGTGACAAATCCCAGTCTCGATTCATGACAACCCAACAGACACTTTCAGGGATACCTGTAGTGCACCTTTATAGCCACCCAGTTACGTTGTGACGTTTGGTACACCCAAAGCATTCCTACGGTATCCGGGAGTTGCACAATCTCATGGTCTCAGGAAATGATACTTGACATTAGAAAGGCTTTAGCATACGAACTACGATCTTTGTGCTAGGCTTAGGATTGGGCCTTGTCCATCACATCATTCTCCTAATGATGTGATCCCGTTATCAACGACATCCAATGTCCATGGTCAGGAAATCGTAACCATCTATTGATCAACGAGCTAGTCAGCTAGAGGCTTACTAGGGACGTGGTGTTGTCTATGTATCCACACATGTTTCTGAGTTTCCTTTCAATATAATTATAGCATGGATAATAAACGATTATCATGAACAAGGAAATATAATAATAATAACTAATTTATTATTGCCTCTAGGGCATATTTCCAACAGTGTCCCACTTTCACTAGAGTCAATAATCTAGTTCACATTCCCATGTGATTAACACTGATAGGTCACATCGCCATGTGACCAACATCCAAAGAGTTTACTAGTGTCTTAAACTAGTTCACATCACCATGTGATTAAGTCTCAATGAGTTCTGGGGTTTGATCATGTTTTGCTTGTGAGAGAGGTTTTAGTCAACGGGTTTGTAACATTCAGATCCGTATGTACTTCGCAATTCTCTATGTTATATTGTAAATGCTGCTTCCACGCTCCACTTGAAGCTATTCCAAATGGTTGCTCCACTATACATATCCGGTTTGCTACTCAGAGTCATTCGGATAGGTGTTAAAGCTTGCATCGACGTAATTCTTTACGCCGAACTCTTTATCACCTCCATAATCGATAAACATTTCCTTATTCCTCTAAGGATAATTTTGACCGCTGTCCAATGATCCATTCCTGGATCATTCTTGTACCCCTTGACTGACTCATGGCAAGTCACACTTCCGGTGCGGTACACAGCATAGCATACTATAGAGCCTACGTCTGAAGCATAGGGGACGACCTTCGTCCTTTCTCTCTCTTCTGCTGTGGTCGAGCTTTAACTCTTAACTTCATACCTTACAACTCAGGCAAGAACTCCTTCTTTGACAGATCCATCTTGAACACCTTCAAGATCATGTCAAGGTATGTGCTCATTTGAAAGTACCATTTAGCGTTTTTGATCTATCCTCATAGATCTTGATGCTCAATGTTCAAGCAGCTTATTCCAGGTTTTCTATTGAAAAACACTTTTCAAATAACCCTACATGCTTTCCAGAAATTCTACATCATTTTTGATCAACAATATGTCAACAACATATACTCATTAGAAATTCTATAGTGCTCCCACTCACTTCTTTGGAAATACAAGTTTCTCATAAACTTTGTATAAACCCAAAATCTTTGATCATCTCATCAAAGCGTACATTCCAACTCCGAGATGCTTACTCCAGTCCTTAGAAGGATTGCTGGAGCTTTGCATATTTGTTAGCGTTCTTCAGGATTGACAAAACCTTCTGGTTGTATCACATACAACCTTTCCTCAAGGATATCATCGAGGAAACAATGTTTTGACATCCTATCTACAAGATTTCATAAATCATGCAGTAATATAATTCCAACAGACTCTTACCATCGCTACGAGTGAGAAAGTCTCATCGTAGTCAACTCCGTGAACTTGTCGGAAACATCTTAATGACAAGTCGAGCTTTCTTAATGGCGATACGTACCATCATTGTCTGTCTTCCTTTTAAAATCCATCTGTACCCAACGGCCTCATGACCATCAAGTATTTCTTCCAAAGTCATGGATCCTCTCTCAGATTTTATGGCCTCGAGCCATTCATCGGAATCGGGGTCCACCATCGCTTCTCCATAGCTCGTAGGTTCATTGTTGTCTAGCAACATGACCTTCAAGACAGAATTACTGTACCACTCTGAAGTAGTACGCATCCTCGTTACCTTACGAGGTACGGTAGTGACTTGATCTGAAGCATCATGATCACTATCATCAGCTTCCACTTCAATTGGTGTAGGTGCCACATGAACAACTTCATGTGCCCTGCTACACACTGGTTGAAGTGATGGTTCAATAACCTCATTAAGTCTCCACCATCCTCCCACTCAAGTCTTTCGAGAGAAACTTTTCCTCGAGAAAGGACCCGTTTCTAGAAACAATTACTTTTGCTTCCGGATCTGAGATAGGAGGTATACCCAACTGTTTTTGGGTGTCCTATGAAGATGCATTTTATCCTCTTTGGGTTCGAGCTTATCATCCTGAAACTTTTTCACATAAGCGTCGCAGCCCCAAACTTTTAAGAAACGACAACTTAGGTTTCTCCAAACCATAGTTCAAACGGTGTCGTCTCAACGGAATTACGTGGTGCCCTATTAAAGTGAGTGTGGTTGTCTCTAATGCCTAACCCATGAACGATAGTGGTAATTCGATAAGAGACATCATGGTACGCACCATATCCAATAGGGTGCAACTATGATGTTCGGGTACACCATCACACTATGGTGTTCCAGGCGGTATTAATTGTGAAACAATTTCCACAATGTCTTTATTGCGTGCCAAAGCTCGTAACTCAGATACTCATCTCTATGATCATATCGTAGACATTTTATCCTCTTGTCACAATGATCTTCAACTTCACTCTGAAATTACTTGAACCATTCAATAATTCAGACTTGTGTTTCATCAAGTAAATATACAACATCTACTCGAATCATCTGTGAAGTAAGAGCATAACGATATTCACTGCATGCCTCAGCACTCATTGGTCTGCACACATCAAAATGTGTTACTTCCAACAAGTTGCTATCTTGTTCCATCTTACTGAAAACGAGGCTTTTTAGTCATCTTGCCCATGTGGTATGATTTGCATATCTCAAGTGATTCAAAATCAAGTGAGTCCAAACGATCCATTTGCATGGAGTTTCTTCATGCGTATACACCAATAAACATGGTTCGCATGTCTCAAACTTTTCAAAAATGAGTGAGTCCAAAGATCCATCAACATGGAGCTTCTTCATGCATTTTATACCAATATGACTTACATGGCAGTGCCACAAGTAAGCGGTACTATCATTACTATCTTATATCTTTTGGCATGAAAATGTGTATCACTACGATCGAGATTCAATAAACCATTCCTTTAGGTGCAAGACCATTGAAGGTATTATTCAAATAATTTTTTTTTGAGAACTGATGACAGTGGGGGAAATCCCCACTAACTTTATATTCAAGTGTTAAACGGTTAGTATAGTCCCAACAGTCCAGTCCAGTCAGCCTACAACCCTACTACACAAGTCACTACTACATGAAAAGGGGGGGGGGGAGAAGAAGAGTTACAGAAGGTGATATCCCCCTAATTACAAGGCACCTACTAGTGACAGGATATAAGGAGCATACTCTGCTTGGCCCTATGGACCAATAGAGCAAAATCATGCTTAAATTTGTTCTTCCAGGATGTAAAGGACGGCTGGATCCCTCTGAAGTGTTTATCATTCCTTTCCTTCCAGATCCCCCAGGCCGCCACCGTGAACACCTCCATGAACATGTGTCCATTCCAAGAGTTTTTACCAGCCTGCAATAATGTGAGCCTACAGTCCCCAACTGGCCAATGAATCCCAATACTGTCCCAACATCTTTTACTGAAAGGACAGTTAAAGAAGAGGTGAGCAACGTCCTCTTCAGGTGGGTTTTGACAGAGCAAGTAGGTATAATCGTCATTCTGGATTTTATAGTGTCTCCTTAGCATATTTCTGGTGTTCAAACGATCAGCCAACAGCAGCCACACGAACATTTTCCATTGCATGGTACATTTGGTCTTCCAAATACAGCAAAAGGCCTCGTCCACCTGTATATCCCTGAAGCAATGTTCATAAAATTTTGTGGCTTTAAAATCACTTCCTCCCCACACACATTTCCATGTATCATCCCTGACAGTCAGAGACACATCCGACGTGGCTAGTTGCAAATTGGTCACCTCAAGCCGAGCTTCCATCGAGAGGGGGAGGTGAAACACATCTCCTAACCTCACCGAGGAAAGTAGGGACTGGACTGACATATCTGGATCCCTGGCAAAGGAAAAAGCTCTCAGGAATGTGTCCTGGAGAAGGCCATCTTTCCACTCATCCTTCCAGAAGAGGATCGAGCCACTCGACCCAACAGACGCCCTAGTAACCCCTATGTAGATATCAGACAACTGCATGAGATCTTTCCACCAGAACGAGCCACAAGGGTCCATTGCATGCGGGGTTTGATGGGTGTAATACGAATTCTAGACAAGCTGAACCCATGGAACATCTTGCTTAGTTTGTCTAGGTGTTCAACGATCCTAGGGTTTAACTTGATGGAACACATTGCGTATATCGCGAGCGAGGTCACAACTGAGTTCAGAAGAGTCAACTTGGAGCCATAATCCAGTAGGGAAACTGCTCCTGGAATTTTTCTCTGCACTGCGGTGACCATGGGCAACAAATCCGTAACTGTGGGACGGGTTGTCCCCATAGGCAACCCTAGATACGTGAATGGCATTTGTCCAACGACGCACCCAAAATTCTCTACCAATTCAGTTGTCGCCGCCGACTCTAGGTTGATTGGGACAATTGTTGATTTGTGAAAATTGATTTTTAGACCAACCGACGTTGCGTAGTCCAGCAATATTTTTTTTGAGGACTCGGGCTTGATTCGGGCAAGCCAGGAACACCCGGATCGTGTCGTCGGCATACTGAATAACTAGGTAGTTGTTATCATGTGATGGAATCGGCAGGTGTAGTTGCCCAGCTCTACAGGCTTAGTTGATCGCCACTTGCAAGAGGCCTGCAGTGAGAACTAAAATTAGAGGCAAGAGCGGATCTCCTTGTCTCACTCCACACAGACAGGCGAATTGCTTCCCCGAGGTACCATTGAGCAACACGGATGAAGTACCCGTGGAGAAAATACTTCTGATCCATCAAATCCATCTCTCGTCAAAGCCCATATCCCTCATGATCTCAATCATAGGTTCATGCCGAATTGTGTCAAAAGCTTTGGCACAGTCTAACTTAAGAAGACAGCAAGCATGACCCGAAGCTTGACACTGGTGGATGTATTCGAAAGCCCAAGCCAGGCAATCCTGTATCGATCTCCCTTTAAGAAAACCATACTGGTTTTTATGGATGATTTGGAGAACTACTTTCTGCAACCGATTAGCCAGGATTTTGGTTATCAACTTCAAACAACAGTTCAGGAGGGTGATGGGCCTATAATCATTTGCAGTCTCTGCTTTATGATGTAAAAGGGAGGGTGATGGGCCTAAAACCATACTGCAGATCCAGTTTTCCATCATAGAAATCGGCAAAAAGGGTGTAAAAGTCATGCTTTATGATGTGCCAGCAGGATTTTAAAAAACACCCATTAAAACCATCCGGCCCAGGCGCACGGTCTGGTGGCATTTCTTCGACTACCTTATCGATCTCCTCATGTGTAAAGGGTTTTGTCAGAACATCGAGCCCCTCCACTTTTTTAAATAGCCGAGTCAGATCAAACTTCATGTCATGTGGTTCCGCCCTGCCCAACCTGTTTTTGTATGTCTGATAAATCTCAAGCACTTTCCCTGCATGATCAAAAACAGTCGATCCATCAGATAGTTTCAGAGAGGCGATCGAGTTTCTTTTGAAACGCTCACTCGCTGCAAAGTGAAAGAACTTAGTGTTGTCCCCCCCCACACTGGAACCATCTAACCGTGTACCTCTTCCTCCAGTATTCTCGTTTATAACCAAGGAGAACAACCAAATGTTCCTTAAGGATAACACGGAAGTTCTTCTCTGGGATTGTGAGAGGCCTCAAATCCTCAATCCCTTCCAATTCAAGAAGAGCCCAATTGGAGTTATCAATACACAGATTCAGTCTGGAGATGTTCTTGCTCCACTTCTTAAGTGCATATCTCAGATATTTAAATTTTTTGCACAACATGGTAGCCGAGTTATGTGCAAAACAACTTTTGTCCCAAGTGGACTGCACAACTTCAAAGAACCCGGGGTGTGATATCCAGAAGTTTTCAAAACGAAAGATTTTATACTTAGGGACAGAAGTCTCAATTGAGATCACACACGGCACATGATCCGAGACCGGTTTTGTGAGAGGTGCATCTGTCATGTTGGGGTAACTAGAGGTCCAATTGGCCGAGGTGAAGAACCAATCAAGCTGCTCTAGGAGTGGATCTGTCTGCATGTTACTCCACGTAAACCTCTTCCCTTTAATCAGCAGTTCTACTAGGGCTTGCGATTGGATGAAATCATTGAAAGTTAACATGTCATTAGCATTCCCGCCTGGCTTGTTGCGATTATCCGGAGCCCTGATATAGTTGAAATCTCCACATAACAACCAGTCCTCATTGTCTGGAATATCAAGATCAAACAGCCAGGAGGTAAAGGTTGTCCTAACAGGACCATCACATGGGCCATATATATTAAATAAGTTCCACGATTTGGCAGTTTGCAACGAAGTAAACTTAATGCCCAAAGCAAAAGATTCAGAGCAGATAAGATCTCCAATAAAGATTGAACTATCACATAAAGTGATCAGGCCCCCAGAGGCTCCTTGAGAGGGCACAACCTCAAATTTATCGAACCTTTTTGGACAGAAAGTTCTTACAAAAGACTTATCAAAAGAGGCATGCTTAGTTTCTTGAAGACAGATAATAGAACAACAACTACTATCAATTGCATTGCGCAACACCAAAAGTTTCTGGTCGGAGTTAATCCCCCGCATGTTCCAGCACAACACCTTCCACGCCTTATGCATCAGCCTTGATATTGTCACGCTCCTGCGCCTCCAAGGACGCGAGCAGTTTCTGCTTGCTTAACTGATTTGGGCGCAAGCCACACATATTAGTACCAATAGATTGTATGGTAGCAATAGCTGTGGGAGGGGGGATCTCACTATGTACCTTGTCAATCTTGTCTGAAGCACATGGCACTGTAGCAGAAGAAGAGCATTGCACTTGAGGAACTTTGCGTGGATTCACTTTGGACTGCACGAGTTTCCTGTCAGACATCGACGACACTTTAAACCCATCATACTTATTAGAACGCGCACTCCGGTGCAACAGAACGGTGTCCACATGTGCATGCTCATTCGACAGCAAAGAGCTAATGTGATCATCAACAGAACAAGATCTATGCATGTTCTGCTCATCAGCAGAAGAGGTTTCAACAGAAACAGAAACTTGCACAATGTCGCTGCAGCATTCCTCAATGATGATACCCTCAAAGGAAGAACTGAGAATGCGGCCAAGCACATCAACTTCAGGAGAAATAGAGTCCATCAGAGCATTGGCAATCCCATGTAGCTGCTGCTGTAGGAAAGTAAAAGGATTGAGTGCCAAATAAGCTCCTTCAGGGTGGACAGCAGGAGGTAGCGTCTTTGTATAGATCCTTTTGAGCATGCCTCCAATCCACCACAGAAGTGCAACGTCTGCAGTTATCAGGAAGGAGATAGATTCACCCCCCAGCCCGGACAAACGCAAACTGTGCCGAAGGGACCCCACTGATAAAATTGTCAGCCAATTCTTCAACCTGAGAGAATTCCGACCAGACATCTGACAGATTGTCCACAATGTTAAGCTCTTGGTGCACTCCATCCATGAGGGAGGGACCATCATACTCAAAGAACATCCTAAAACTGAACCCAGTGCAAGGAGGTGGGACTACCGGCCAAGCAACCCAACCATTTTCCTGAACTTCTTCTTGCACGTGTCCAGCAGCATTCCACATCTGCTCATTGGCCGCCTGCTGGGCCTCCATATCTTTTATCCTGGCTTGCCGCATCAGAGTATAATAAGGGAGTTGATAAGGGTGGGGGGATGCATTGAGGAGGGGTGGTGTCGGAGTAATGGGCCACGGGTAGGCTGACCCGAGCCCTAGAACCTTTCAAGACATCGGGGCAGGCCGCGCCCCTCAAAGCCGAGTCTCAGATGACGACTCCCAGATGAGCCGAGTCTCAGATGACGACTCCCAGATGAGCCGAGTCTCAGATGACGACTCCCAGATGAGCCGAGTCTCAGATGACGACTCCCAGATGAACCGAGTCTCAGATGATGACTCCCAGATGAGCCGAGTCTCAGATGACGACTCCCAGATGAGCCGAATCTCAGATGACGACTCCCAGATGAGCCGAGTCTCAGATGACGACTCCCAGATGGGCCGACTCATGGCCGGTGACTTCCGGAGGAGCCGGCTATAGAAAGTCGGCCCACGACGCTACACTCATTGCGATAGACGGGGCGGGTACGACCACGGCGTGGCCGTCACATCTTGCTTGCGAGGAGCCGGCATGGCTACAGTGTGCCGTACCGTCGGAGATCTCTGGCGTGGCCCGGCACTGTAGCCATGCCAGACCTGACCTCAGCCACAGTGCGCGGCGCACTGTGGCCATGATGGCCTACCTATACGGCACAGAGACGGCGGACCCGCCAGTCAGTGAGGGCATAGAAGACGGCGGATACGCCCCGAAGGCGGCCCCGTGGGAGTCGGCTCCCCGGAGTCGGCCAGCCTCTCCCACGGGTCCCACGCGCCATTAACCAGACAAGAAGGGGAGTAACGACAGTGATCGCCCGATAGACGGCGGCACTGTTGCCACGACCCAATGACCAAGCCTGCGTCACCAGCAGCACGGCTACAGTGCCGGACTGACTGGCGGGGCCCGCGAGTCGGCGGGCCCCATTCAGTCGGCGGAGAAGACGGCGGCCTGAGAGACAGACGGCTGGGACCCGCGCCCAGCCGGATTACCATTGTACCCCCGGGGGGTAGGCCTATATAAACCCCCCGGGGCACCCATGCAAAGGGTTGGCATCCATTAGTCTTAGACCAGATCATATAGGAAGAAGAAAGCTAGCCTTTCCTCCTTCTACCTCCAGAATACAGCTCTAGGAGCAACCTTGTAGTCACTACGCCTTAGTGATCATGCGGAGACCCCGCAGAGCAGCAGTAGGGGTGTTATCTCCCCGGAGAGCCCCGAAGCTGGGTAAGATTCGCTGGCATGCATGCCTTCGCCTAATCCCGTTTCCTGGCACCGGCGACGTTCTACTCGCTCCCACCATGATAAGCCATCCTTTGGCATATGTCGCACCCAACCCCCGACATTTGGCGCCCACCATGGGGCGAGGTGCACTGTCGTCCGGAGACCTGCTTTGGACGGGAACCCTTTTCCTCCCCCGCGAGCGTAGCCAGCCCGGCACGCCTGATGGCGCTTGCCCTGACGCGCTGCAAAGCATCAACGACGCCTGCGTGGTGAGCTGCCTCGCTGACCTTCTCGGCGAGGTTAGCATCTACGACGAGCCTGCATCCGATGCGGGCACGGGCGGCCCCGAAAACCTCCTCGCGGGCCTCCTCGACCATCTCCACGTCGCCGGCGAGCCTGCCGTGGACTTGGAGTCCGTAGGCTCCACCGACCCGATGCTGGTCGACTCCGACGGCGTGTCGCTCGACACGTTCCCCTCCAACGTGGTGATCTACAAGGAGCCGCTCCCTCGCGAGGCGAGCGGCGGAAGCGCCATCACGGAAGTGCTCGTCATCAGTCATGGAGAGCACTCCGGTGAAGGAGCTCATGACCCGCTCGACGCGGCTCTGCGAGACCTGACGGTGCCCATTCTGGAGGACGCTGACGCCGAGACGCTGGAGGCACGCCGCCTTCAGCTTGTCGAAGCTGCGAAGAAGCTGGCAAGCATGAGATGCTTGTCGGAGGCCTACCAACATGAGATGGATCGTGCTGTGGGCGTCTTGCCAGCGCCGACTGGGCCTAGCCGCCTAGGAGCGGTCCGACAACGCGGCGCGGCCGTTGCCAACCTATTCGGGGCCGATCGCCCCGTATATGCCACGCCTGCGGAGAACATCCGTGCCGCCCAGGCGGCAGCCGACGAGCTAGACAACTTCAAAGGCGAAGAGCGCCGCCTAATGACCGAGCAAGTCCAACGACTCCTCAAAGCGGCTGTCGCACAGAACGAAGCCGGCTGCCGCACGTAGGCGCCACAATGACAGAATGACGACTTACCTCCCCGCCGAGATCAAGGCGCGACGTCTCAGACGGCGACTGGCGGAGTCCATGGAAGAAAAGAGAAGGATCCGGCTGTCAGCCACAGTCGGACTCGCATCACCATCGAGCGCGACCAAGACGGCCGCCCAAGAGCAGTGGAGCGGCAGGGCGACTACCTGCCTCCCCCACCACGAAGGGAAAGACGAGTGTCCCCACCGCCTATCGAGCATCCGACTCTCGGCGACCGCCTCGGCCGTCGAGAGGGAGTCGGAGAGAACGACGCTCGCCACCGGATCGACCGACTCCACAGATCCCTGGCGCTGGAAGAAGAAGACGAACTGGGTCCACCCTGCTTTGGGCCCCGCATCCGAGATGGGCCCTTCCCCAAAGGGTTCACGCTCCCCCGAGACGCACCCAAATACACCGACTCCGTGAAGCCGGAAGATTGGCTAGTTGACTACTCCACAGCCATCAACATAGCAAACGGCAACAAGCGTGTTGCCGTGAAGTATGTTCCGCTAATGCTCCAGGGCACGGCCCAGACATGGTTGAACAGTTTGAAGCCCCGCAGCATCAACAGCTGGGTCGACTTCACCAAAGCTTTCATCCGCAACTTCACCAGCACGTACAAGCGGCCTCCCAAGCCACGACAACTCTCCTTGTGCGTACAAGGCCAAGACGAGTCGACGCGCGACTAGCTCACACGATGGGGCGAGCTTCGGAACTCCTGCGAGGGCGTGCATGAGGTGCAGGCTATCGAGTACTTCACCACCGGGTGCAGAGAAGGCACCCTCTCCTCAAGCACCGGCTCCTCTGCGACGATCCCGAGACCCTCGACGAGTTGCTGGTCATTGCAGACAAATATGCCACAGCCGACTCCTCCATGAAGACAGAGATTCAAGTTAGTGCGACTGGCAAAGTGGCCCCTCAGGCTCCCAGAACTCCGGCTGGAGATACAAGTCGGCGACAGCAGCAGAATGATCACAAGGGCAAGGCCCCGCAGCCGACTTCCAGCAGTCGGCAGGTCGCGACAGTCGAAGACCAACAGCCTGAGGGGCAGCCTCCGGTGAAGCGGCAGAAGGGCGGAAAGTCCAACTGGTTGCCGGCCTTCTCTTATGAGCAGACTTTGGATGGTCCTTGCAAGTTCCACAGCGGCGCGAAGCCGTCAAACCATACCACCCGGAAATGCCACTGGCTCACCAGAATCGCCAAGGGAGACCTCCTTCCTCCACCGCCTGCTGGGCCGCCGCCTCCACAGCCGCCCCAGCAGCCGGTGGCCAGGCCAGTCGGCGCCATACAAGATGAATACCCCGAAGAGCATGGAGCTTATGTGGTGTTCACCAGTATGGCTGATGATCGACGCAGCAGACGGTTGCAGCAGCAAGAAGTAAACACAGTAGCATCAGATACTCCGGAGTTTATGCATTGGTCCGAGAAGGCTATCAGTTGGAGCATAGCAGATCACCCAGAGGTGATGCCGAATCCGGGCTCCTATGCCTTGGTTCTGAGTGCTACCTTGGCCACTGATAGGCGGGCCGCTCGCTTCTCACGAGTGTTGATAGACGGAGGCAGCAGCATCAACATCCTATACAAGGATACCATGGAGAAATTAGGAATCAAGCAGAAACAGCTTCAAAGCAGCCGAACTATTTTCCACGGCATTGTGCTTGGCCTTTCCTGCTCCCCAATCGGCAAGATCCAGATAGACGTGCTTTTCAGAGACAAAGATCATTTTCGCCGAGAGCCAGTCTGGTTTGAAGTGGTGGACCTTGAAAGCCCATACCAAGCGTTGCTTGGCCGACCTGCTTTAGCCAAGTTCATGGCGGTCCCCTACTACTCCTACCTCAAGATGAAGATGCCAAGTTCAAAGGGGATTCTGACCGTGGCTGGCGACTACAGGAAGTCGTCCGCCTGCGCTGCCGAGAGCAGTCGGCTGGCCGAGTCCCTGGTGATCGCAGCTGAGAGGCGGCTCCTTGACCGGGTTGTGACGATGGCCGGCAAGCAGCCAGAGATGTCGCCCGACCCCAAGGAGTCGGAAGCTGAGGGTTCGTTCAAGCCGGATCCTGTGCTACGGCATCCGCCGGATCCTGTGCTACGGTGACTCCGATTTGGTGGTCCAGCAGTCATCTGGCGACTGGGACACCAAAGACGCAAACATGGCGAGCTACCGCTTCCTGGTGCAGCAACTCAGCGGATATTTCGAGGGGTGTGAATTCCTTCACATTCCAAGAAATGACAATGACGAAGCGGACACCCTGGCACGAGTCGGCTCCACCCGTCAAGCAATACCATCAGGCGTCGCCCTTCAGCGCCTCCTCAAGCCGTCTATCAAGCCTTCGCCAGAATCAGACTCCATTTTTGTGCCAGCTCCCCCCGAAGAAGTCGGATCCGACTCAAGAGCACCAGCAGACGGCTCCAAAAATACCGCAGTCAAAGCCGGCCCGAGGACTTCAGAACCCGGCCCGGGGACTGCGACAGTCAGCCCGAAGACTCCAGAACTCGGCCCAGGGACTGCTCTAGTCGGCCCGGGGACTTCATCGACCCAGCAAGCGGCCGCGGATCCCAGCCTGCCGCCTCCCAGCCCAGCCACCCTTGTCCAAGTCGCAATAGTGGCAATCAAAGAAGTAGCAGCACCCTCATGGGCTCAGCCCATCCTCAAGTTCCTAGTAAACAGAGAGCTGCCAGCTGATGAAATCCTGGCTCGGCAAGTGCAACACCGAGCGGCAGCCTCTACCATAGTCAACAGAGAGCTGGTCAGGCGCAGTGTCACTGGTGTCTACCAACGCTGTGTCGAGGCAGAACTAGGCCAAGCAATTCTCAGAGACATCCATGAAGGCGAGTGTGGCCATCATGCGGCTTCAAGGGCACTCGTCGCCAAAGCCTTCCGACACGGATTCTTCTGGCCGACTGCCCTGGAAGAGGCCAAAGAATTAGTCCAAAACTGCAAAGGGTGCCAGATGTTTTGTTCCAAGCCGCTCCAGCCGGCTTCGGCGCTCAAGACCATTCCTATCGCCTGGCCCTTTGCGGTTTGGGGCCTGGACATGGTGGGACCATTCAAGACGGCACGAGGCGGACTAACTCACCTACTTGTCGCAGTGGATAAGTTCACCAAGTGGGTAGAAGCAAAACCCATCAAGAAATTGAATGGTCTGACTGCAGTAACCTTCATCGCCGACATTACGACTCGGTACGGCATACCACATAGCATCATCACCGACAATGGCACAAATTTTGCCAAAGGAGCCTTGGCCCGTTTCTGCGCAACACAGGGCATCCGACTGGACTTAGAGCCCATCGCCCATCCGCAGTCAAACGGCCAGGTAGAGCGAGCAAACGGCCTCATCCTATCCGGCATCAAGCCCCACCTGGTTGAACCACTGGAGCGCTCGGCCGGCTGTTGGCTTGAGGAGCTACCAGCCGTCCTCTGGAGTCTGCACACGACTCCAAACAAGTCAACCGGCTTCACGCCTTTCTTCCTCGTCTACGGTGCTCAAGCCATCATCCCGATGGACATAGAATTCGACTCCCCGCGAGTCATCATGTACACCGAGGAGGAAGCAGAAGAAGCACGTCAAGACAACGTCGATCTACTAGAAGAGGGCCGGCTGTTGGCACTCAGTCGGTCCGGCATCTACCAGCAGAGCCTGCACCGATACTACAACAGGAAGGTCAAACCAAGATCTTTCCAAGAGGGCGACCTTGTGCTCCGACTGATCCAGCGGACAGCCGGCCAGCACAAGCTGTCGGCACCTTGGGAAGGCCCCTTTATTGTCAGCAAGGTGTTGGGCAATGACTCCTACTACCTAATCGATGCCCAGAAGCCCCGAGCTCGAGACTGAGACGACTCCGGCAAAGAGTCGGAACGACCATGGAATGCAAACCTCCTCCGAAGATTTTATAGTTGATTCAGTATGTATCACGCTCCCCCTTGTATTAAAGTACCGAGACTTCGGGCCCCCCGAGACGAGCTCGGGGACTGCCCCTTTTGATTATCTGTATGATAAGAATTATGCCTTCAAAGTTTGCTACTTCTTGCTATGCCGCTTGGCGCCGGGTTCGACTAGTCGCCCGAGGACTCGCCGTCTGGCACTATGAAATGTTTCCTAAAGTCGGACAAGTAGTGTGCGGCACCTAAGGCGTCTCCTGCCAGAGGCCGCAGCTCGCAGAGCGACTGTTTGGTAGGCAGGAGTAAGGATGAATGGGCGTCCACACGAAAAATGGCTAAGGAACCAAAACATCAACATAGCTTAAGCCGGTTTCCAGCCCACCTTTTTTACAAGCCGACTCGCGAATATTCGGCTTACTGCTTTTTATCCAACTTGTTAAATAAACTCCAAAGAAAGGCAAGTACTTGCTTTCCCCAAAGTAGCCAGGCATTTGGCTCCGGCTGGCAAAGCGGCAACTAGGGGAAGGCGGCAAAGGAAAAAGCCAAAGGAGCAATGAGCAAGGAAAGATAGGACTCGGATTAATATTTACATAAGCATAGGCCCATTGGCCGAATCTTCAGACAGAAGTTTAAAATACACCCCGAGGGTGGAATTGTGCAAATTAACAAGTTCATCAAAGACCTTCTAGAACAGATAAATAAAGCCAGAAGGCAGCCTAAGGAGCAGCAGACGGGTTCGGAGGGTCAGAGGAGACGGCGGTGTCAGGCGCCGGGGGAGTCGGCTGGGCAGTCTCGGCTTGATCGCCGCCAGCGGCAGTTGGCCCGATCGGACGCGGCTCGTTGCTAGAGGCGCGGTCGAGCTGAGGCTGGTCGCCCACTCCGCCCTCTGGCACCTCCGTCTTGCCTTCGTCCTCCACCTCGCCTTCTTCCTCGGTGCTGGAGTCAATCACCTCCGCCGAGTCCTCGCCATATTCCGGGTACATCCCGAACCACTCTGGCGGCACTTCCTCGCCGCCTTCAGCCCGCTCGGGGACGAAGACACTGGTGTCCGTGTACTCGGCGATGGCC
Organism: Triticum aestivum; assembly: GCF_018294505.1. Taxonomy (NCBI): domain Eukaryota; kingdom Viridiplantae; phylum Streptophyta; class Magnoliopsida; order Poales; family Poaceae; genus Triticum; species Triticum aestivum. The sequence continues at coordinate 674,339,810 of NC_057795.1, read as the reverse complement.
TTCGCACGCTCGACAAGGGCGCCCTCCACAGCCTCTAGCATGGCCTGGGCCTCAGACCGGAACGCGGCCAGACAGTCCAGGTCCAGCCCCGGATACCACGCCTTGACAAACTCCAAGGCCCGGCGCGCTCCGGCCCGGGCCGAGGAACCCTTCCAAGCTTCAAGACGGCCGGCGGCGACCTCCAGCCAGTCGGCTGTCCGACTGGCGGTGCGCAGAGCCGGCATGTCTGGCCACAGAGCGGCAACCGCCTGGGCGCCGGCACGCTGAAGCCAGCGCATCAGCCGGTGGGCCGGACGAAGACGGGCTTCGATACTCAGAAGCTGCTCATCGATGGTTCGGGGGGCATTAGCGGCGATCTCCTCACCGTTTGCCCTTCGCGCCTCACGATCAGCCTCGATGGCCAGAGGGACTGCCTGCGAGTGGCCAGGGAAGAAGTCTGCCAAGACAAAAAAGAAGCAAGTCGAAAAATCAGAAGTCAGCCTGACACATAGTTGGAAATTCAAAGAAAGAAAGCTCACCATCGACAATATCCTCAATCTCGTGGAAGCCGGAAGTCAGCATCGCCTCCTTGTCGGTCCAGGAGGAGCGCTTGCTCTCGAACTCGGCCAGAAGAGCGGCCTCTTTCTTCTCGGCCTCGTCCTGCGTCTTCTTGAGCAGCTCCTTTTGCTCGGCCAGCTGCGCAGTAAGCAGATCACGCTCCACAGCGAGTTTGTTGCACTCCTCCCCCTTGACGCGCAAGGCGGTGTTAACCTCACCCAGCTGCCCCTGAAGAGTAGCGTTGGCCCCTGAAGAACGAAAGAAAGAGACAAATAAGTCGTCAGCAAAGAAGGTCGCCGGGAAGATCCGGCCCGACTGCTCAGCAGTCGGCCCAAATCTCGGGGACTACAGCCCGCGGGTGCGCCAGCGCGCCCCCGCGAAGAAAGAAGAACAAGAAGGAAACGTCAAAGTTGTCAGCAAAGAAGATCGCCGGGAAGATCCGGCCCGACTGCTCAGTAGTCGGCCCGAATCTCGGGGACTACAGCCCGCGGGTGCGCCAGCGCGCCCCCGCGAAGAAGAGGGAGAAAACTTACTCCGGCTTTCCGTCAAGTCAGCAGTCCGCTTGCTCAACTCCTCAACATTGCGGTTGAAGGCAGTGGCGCGGAGGTTGTGATACTCCTGCAAAACAAAGATTTCAGACAAAATAAGTACTTGGAACTCGCTAGAGGGAGTTCCGAACCGCCTGCTCCACAGCCGGCCCGGAACTCGGGGACTACACCCAGTGGGTGCGCTGGCGCGCCCCCACGGAGAAAAACAGGAATCAAAAAGAAGAAGGAAACATACTCGGACGGCCGTCCGCGCTGCCAGATGCGCCCTGGTGCAAGTTTGAAGGGCGTCACCTTCAGCGCGTAGGTTTGCCTGAACATCCAGAAGTGCTTGATTTAGCGGCCCAGTGCCGCCTCCGCGCAACCACCCGATGGGCGCGGTGCCGGTCTCCTGAGGTCGCGGCGCCGAGGTCGCCCTCTCAAGATGGCGGCGCACCGGCGAGACGACTTGGAAAAAAGCAGCCTCACCTCAGACTCGTCCGCGGTCGGTGGCTCCGGCGGACCCGCCGACTGTTTGCAGTGCGGTCTCCCAGACGGTAGTGGGGGCGGCGGTAGCGGCACAAGAGTGTCCGACATGGAGGCCTCGCCGCTCTCCTTCTCCACGACGGGGTTCTCGGTGCCGGCCTCTCCGGTCTGCCCCATGAACTCTGGAGGCGGTGGTGCAGAGGACAGTGGGGGGACGAGCATCGCGATCGGTGACGTGCGGCCTCCTCGACTCGCCGTCTCGCCGCAAGGGCGGCTTCGGCATCTTCCAGCTTCTTCTGGGCGGAGGCGACCGCCTTCTCGGCCTCCGCCTTCTCCAGACGGTCGGCGTCCTCTTCGTTGCGCTTCTCTCGTGTGTTTCGCTCCGTCGCTTCCCGGAGGTCGGCGGCGGGGTCGACCCGCCGAGTATTGGCGGACATCTCTGCCGACCCCATGACGGAGGGGACGGTGACTCTCTCAAGGGAAAGAGGGGCCCTGAAGAAGAATGGAAGGAGTATATAAGAAGATTCGGACAAGATTCACCGAAGGAAAATAAAAAAGCGTAAAAACTTACGCAGAGACTAGCGGCGGCCTTCTCACTTCCCTACGGAAGCGGTTGGCCTTCGCGGCCGCCTCCTCCTGTTTGGTCGCGGCGGCCGCCCCCTTGAACTTCTTCAACTTGTCGCCGGGCGCACTCGGCCCGGCGTGACGCCTCTTCGCGCCGCCTTGGCCAGCCAGGCCGGTGGAGGAGCCGGCGCCCGATGAGCCGACCCTCGGCTGGTGGCGCGGGGCGACCTCCCCTTCGGCATCGTCATCAGGCCAGTCGGCAAAGGTGGCCGAGGGCCTGAAGCCGCATGCCGCTCCTCCTCCCCCGCCTTCGGCGTCGGCTTCCATCACCGCCGCGCCCAAGTCGGGGTCATCGACGTCGCTCTCCGCACGATCGGGGACAAACTCGCGGGGCTGTATCATGGCGCCGGCTGCAGGCTGCATGAGGGGGTTCTAGCTTAGAAGAAACCAACGAGAATCAGAAACCGGATTCGGCCGCAAAGAAGACAAAGCAATAAGGAGATGCGACTTACCACTGGTGGGGGGTTGTCGCGCGAGTACGGCTCCTTGCCGAACTGCCAGTCCTCCCCGAACTCGCAGTGCGCGATATGGTTCACCATGTTTGCCACCTCCGCGCGGGGCATCTCCTTGGTGCTCATCCGACTTGGGTCTCGGAGGCCGCTCATCTGACAGATCAGGTGAGGCCGGCCTTGGAGCGGGAGAACTCGGCGCACCACGAAGGCGGCCAGCAAGTCGGACCCGACGAGGCCCTCCGACTGCGTCAAGACTCAGAGTCGCGCTACGGCGGCGGCTCCGGCGGGAGTCAGCGTCTTGACTCGATGAGACCAGCTGGGGAGCCTCCCAGCTGGGGGGCCAGCATCGTAAGGCGGCAGATTAATCCAGTCGCCGTCAGAGGCGAGGTTCTTCACGTAGAAGTATGAGCGCTGCCACATCCTCACCGACTTGATCAGCGAGATGGAAGGGAAGGGGTTGTCGTCCGTCGAGCGCCGCATCGCGATGAAGGCACCGCACTGAGCCGGCACGCCGGTGACGTGCGTGCCGAGCTTAGAAGAGAAGAATTCTCCCCACAGCTCGATGGTGGGGAGAATGCCGAGGAAACCTTCGCACAGAGTGGTGAAGGCGGAGAGCAGCACCACCGTATTCGGGGTGAGGTGGTGCGGTTGGAGGCTGTGAAACTCCAAGAAGGAGCGGAAGAAGCCGCTCGCCGGCAGCCCCAAGCCGCGCATGAGGTGCGAGCGGAAGATGACCCGCTCGCCCTCCTTCGGCACCGGTGCTATCTCCTTCGCCGGCGCGGTGCGGGCTCGCACGAGGTGTGCGCCGAGGAGCCGGCGTGTCTTGCGGAGGAATTCAATGAGGTCGTCGTCGACCTTCGAGCTGTCCCACGCGCCGGAACGCATGGCCGGAGCCGCGGCGGCGGCGGAGGAGCTCATCGCTGGCTGGTGCGGTGTGGTTCTGCTCGCCGGCGGCAAGAAGGAGAGAGGAAGCAAGAGGAAGCGGGGGTCGAGGGAGATGGGCGCGCGTGCTATGCCGCTCCACTCCCTCCCTACTTATAGCCTTGGAGGCTGAGAAGCCGAGGGGGTGGGCATGGGATTAACTGCGCCCAGAGCCCCACGCCGCCCCACAATTTACCCCACGAAGTTACTGCGCACAGTAACGGCGTGAGAAGCCTAACCGTTCATGCGGCCGCAGCGCATCCGTTCGCGTGCCGAGGCGCGGTAGTGGCGGGCCCCGCCTGACAGCCCGTCCCGTCGCGCGCGTGGGACGACAGACTGTCCCTGCCGCGTGGCGCCGCGTGATAGGGCCGCGGTGGGCGGCAGCAGGGAAGCGTATTAGGCACGCTGCCTGGTCTCCCACCACGACTTTCGAGCTCTCCACAGAGCAGGACGACCCTCTACGAATCCGACTACGGATAGTCAGCCCAGAGGAAGACGGTAAACGAAGCCCAAATTCGACCAGTGAAAGAATGAAACTGTTGAGGCCCCCCAGCGAGTCACTCTTGGAGCCTCACCAGCTTCGGGGACTACTATCAGAGTAATGAGCCACGGGTAGGCTGACCCGAGCCCCAGAACCATTCAAGACATCGGGGCAGGCCGCGCCCCTCAAAGCCGAGTCTCAGATGACGACTCCCAGATGAACCGAGTCTCAGATGATGACTCCGAGATGAGCCGAGTCTCAGATGACGACTCCCAGATGAGCCGAGTCTCAGATGACGACTCCCACATGAACCGAGTCTCAGATGACGACTCCCAGATGAGCCGAGTCTCAGATGACGACTCCCAGATGGGCCGACTCATGGCCGGCGACATCCGGAGTTGCCGGCTATAGAAAGTAGGCCCACGACGCTACACTCATTGTGATAGGCGGGGCGGGTACGACCTCCTGCTTGCGAGGAGCCGGCCTGGCTATAGTGTGCCGTACCGCCGGAGATCTCCGGCGTGGCCCGGCACTGTAGCCATGCCAGACCTGACCTCGGCCACAGTGCGCGGCGCACTGTGGACACGATGGCCTACCTATACGGCACAGAGACGGCGGACCCGCCAGTCAGTGAGGGCATAGAAGACGGCGGATACGCCCCGAAGGCGGCCCCTTGGGAGTCGGCTCCCCGGAGTCGGCCAACCTCTCCCACGGGTCCCACGCGCCATTAACCAGACAAGAAGGGGAGTAACGACAGTGATCGCCCGATAGACGGTGGCACTGTTGCCATGACCCAATGACCAAGCCCGCGTCACCAGCAGCACTGCTAGAGTGTCGGACTCGCTGGCGGGGCCCGTGAGTCGGCGGGCCCCATCAGTCGGCGGAGAAGACGGCGGCCTGTGAAACAGACGGCTGGGACCCGCGCCCAGCCGGATTACCATTGTACCCCCGGGGGGTAGGCCTATATAAACCCCCCGGGGCACCCATGCAAAGGGTTGACATCCATTAGTCTTAGACCAGATCATATAGGAAGAAGAAAGCTAGCCTTGCCTCCTTCTACCTCCAGAATACAACTCTAGGAGCAACCTTGTAGTCACTACGCCTTAGTGATCATGCAGAGACCCCGCAGAGTAGTAGTAAGGGTGTTATCTCCTCGGAGAGCCCCGAAGCTGGGTAAGATTCGCCGGCGTGCATGCCTTCGCCTAATCACGTTTCCTGGCACCGGCGACGTTCCACTCACTCCCACCATGATAAGCCATCCTTTGGCATATGTCGCACCCAACCCCCGACAGGTGGAACATCCTCATTGTCAACCAACCCAGGCACGGTATCTCTGCCATTCATAACATAAATTGGTACTGACCAAGAATGGCCCAATCCTAGGAGCATGCCAACTCTAGACACTACCATACTGTGTGGTACCTGCGCTATATCCTTAATGTGGCACTTAATTAAGACCCTGGCTTTGTTCTCATTGGGCCTCGGCCAAACTATTAACTTCCCAAAATTAGATACAACCTTATGCACATAGTGCTCTGTCATGTAATCTATCGGAAAAGCTAATATCATGACCCAAACTTCATATTGAAAATCGGGCATCCTCATATTGATGGCTTCATCATGGGGAGTGAGGGTGAAATAAGAGTCATCATCTATAGCATGAGGACCTTCTCTAATGGCCTCATCTCTGCTTTGCATATCTTCAAAAGCAATGCAACCAATGCCAAACAGATAAATAAACTCATCTAAAATCTGATACTCCAAATCCTCCCTAATGATGCGGCAAATCTCTTCCAACCAAAATCTCTTCTGATGATCGGGAGGAGGAGGCTGAATCGAGATGATAGCGTACCTGTCATGGTTTAATGGCGGGTCATCCACCACCATGACACTCCTCTGCAGCCGATGATCTGGCCCCCTCTCAATGTTGGCACCGAGCGGAGCGAACACGAAGGGCCTGACCAGAAAGTTCGCCATCTTGTTACCGGAGTTGGTCGCCGGCGCGGCAGAGTTCTTGGATGGCGATGGCGGAGCAAGTTTGGAAGAGGCAGAGGTGGTTTTGGAAACAGAGGAGACTGGATGGGATTGGGTCCCCCGGGCGGTAGAGTTCACAGCTGAAGCAGGGGGGAGGCGTATCGGCATGCAATGAGAAGTTGCCACGTCAACACGTGGTGGGATTTTCTATTTCACTTGCCAAACTGGACGCTGATTATATTCCAGAGCGTTACAATTTCCAAGATTTTGTTTTTGGGCACAAGTCGGAAAACTCCCATCCAAATCCTTAATCCCAAAACTACCCGAGGCGGGTATGGGATGCCATTTCAACTTGGGCCAATGTTGGTGGTGCTGCTGCCCATGGGCTTTGTGACCCAAAGAGCCACACGAATCACATCGAATAAGGCCAGGACATTGGTTAACTTGGTGGTCATTTCTACAGCATGCAGAGCATGCAGCATTACGGACCATCCTACATGCAGCCTCCATCGAACGTGTCACATGGCAGGTGCACTCATGTATCAGTTTGATGCATCTTTGACAAAATTTACCTGGGCAATCTCCAACCAAATGACCATGTCAAAAGCATTTCAAAAATTTCAGCAGCCTGGCATCAATATAGTCCTGAGTAGGCACATCTTTGATTTGCACCATAGCTTTAACCTCATTATCCGAATACCCAGCTTGCCAACCATCCATAATATGAAATAACTTTTCATCCGGGAAAGACTGCCAATATGATTCCTTGAATTGGGGGCCATGAAAAGAAGTGCGAGCACTATGCAGGAAATCCTTCTGATTGAGAACAAAATCCCTCAATCAAATATGCATATCAAGATCCGAAAAAATCGGGAAGTTGAACTTGCCAAACAGGATACTCGCGCCGACCGGTGAGGTAGACACACTCGCCGCCAGCAACTTCGTGGATTGAGAGTTGACCATTAGCTGTTGCCCTCGAAGCCAATTGGATCGAATAGCGATCGGCCTTACCTCAGGAAGATGATCGTCTACATGCCAGCTCATATCTGAATAATTCCCAACAGAAAGATCACCACGGTAGAGGTGGAAGTGACAAATAAAATCAGGCCAGATGCGGTCCTTAAGACCATAGATGAAATGACCAACTCGATTTGATGCCACAGAGAACCGAAAGCGACGCTTAACCTCAAAACCCTAAACCCCGAACTGATTCCTCCAATACAAGATTGCAGGGCAAGGGCCACAGATTCTTCTGTGAGAGGGAAGGATGCCGAGGAGAAATAAACCACGAGAAAGAATTCCTTGGCAGATCTGGGGTTGGCCGGTGAGAAGTGCACCGTAGATTGGAAATTTTCATGTACCTGAGATTCAATGGCCAGACCAGGGGAGAAATCCCAATGGAGAAGACTCTCCATGAGGGGTGGGTGGCTGTCACCGCCGGAGTGGCCAGTGACAGGGGCAGTGGAGGTGGCCGCCGGGGCCGGACTGGCCGCCGGCGGAGTCGCCTAGGAGAGGGAGTCGCCTAGGACAAGTCGCCTAGGACGAGTCGCCTAGAGTAACCATTATTCTCCTTAAATGAATAACCGTATTGCGATATACATAATCCAATCATGTCCATGCTCAACGCAAACACCAAATGACAATTATTCATGTTTAATACTAATCTTGATAGTAGAGGGAGCGTGTGATGTTTGATCACACCAAACTTGGAAACACTTCCAACACATATCGTCAGCTCACCTTCAGCTAGTCTTCGTTTATTCCGTAGCTCTTTTATTTCGAGTTACTAACACTTAGCAACCGAACCGGTATCTTAATACCCTGGTGCTACTAGGAGTACTAGTAAAGTACACATTAACATAATGTATATCCAATATACTTCTATCGACCTTGCCAGCCTTCTCATCTACCAAGTATCTAGGGTAATTCTGCTCTAGTGGCTGTTCCCCTTATTACAGAAGCACTTAGTCTCGGGTTTGGGTTCAACCCTGGGTTTCTTCACTAGAGCAACAACTGATTTGCCGTTCCATGAAGTATCCCTTCTTGTCCTTGCCCTTCTTGAAACTAGTGGTTTCACCAACCATAAACAATTGATGCTCCTTCTTGATTTCTACTTTCGCGGTGTCAAACATCGTGATTACCTCAAGGATCATCATATCTATCCCTGATATGTTATAGTTCATCACGAAGCTCTAGCAGCTTGGTGGCAATGACTTTGGAGAAACATCACTATCTCATCTGGAAGATCAACTCCCACTCGATTCAAGTGATTGTTGCACTCAGACAATCTAAGCACAAGCTCAATGATTGAGCTTTTCTCCCTTAGTTTGTGGGCTAAGAAAATTGTCGAAGGTCTCATACCTCTTGACGTGGGCACGAGCCTGAAATCCCAATTTCAGCCCTCGAAACATCTCATATGTTCCGCGATGTTTCAAAAACATCTTTGGTGCCTCAACTCTAAACCATTTAACTGAACTATCACGTAGTTATCAAAACGTGTATGTCCGATGTTCGCAACATCCACATACGACGTTTGGGGTTCTGCACACTGAGCGGTGCATTAAGGACATAAGCTTTCTACTGATCGCATAATCGCTACTGTCAACTTTCAACTATATTTTCTCTAGGAACATATCTAAAACAGTAGAACTAAAGCGTGAGCTATGACATAATTTGCAAGAATCTTTTGACTATGTTCAGGATAATTTAAGTTCATCTTATGAACTCCCACTCAGATAGACATCCCACTAGTCATCTAAGTGATTACATGATCCGAGTCAACTAGGCCGTGTCGAATCATCACGTGAGACGGACTTGTCATCATCGGTGAACATCATCATGTTGATCGTATCTACTATACGACTCATGCTCGACCTTTCGGTCTCTGGTGTTCCGAGGCCATGTCTGTACATGCTAGGCTCGTCAAGTTAACCTAAGTGTTTCGCGTTGTATGTGAACGTAAGAATCTATCACACCCGATCATCACATGGTGCTTCAAAACGACGAACTTTCGCAATGGTGCACAGTTAGGGGGAACACTACCGTCGTTCTAAGAAAATAAGATGTATAAACATGATAAACATCACATGCAATCATAATAGTGACATGATATGGCCAATATCATTTTGCTCCTTTTGATCTCCATCTTCGGGGCTCCATGATCATCATCATCACCGGCATGACCCCATGATCTCCATCATCATGATCTCCATCATCATGTCTTCATGAAGTTGTCTCGCCAACTATTACTTCTACTACTATGGCTACCGGTTAGCAATAAAGTAAAGTAATTACATGGCGTTGTTTAATGACACGCAGGTCATGCAATAAATTAAGACAACTCCTATGGCTCCTGCCAGTTGTCATACTCATCGACATGCAAGTCGTGATTCCTATTACAAGAACATGATCAATCTCATACATCACATATCATTCATCACATTCTTCTTGTCCATATCACATCACATAGCATACCCTGCAAAAACAAGTTAGACGACCTCTAATTGTTGTTTGCATGTTTTACGTGGCTGCTATGGGTTTCTAGCAAGAACGTTTCTTACCTACGCAAAAACCACAATGTGATATGTCAATTGCTATTTACCCTTCATAAGGACCCTTTTCATCGAATCCGTTCCGACTAAAGTGGGAGAGACTGGCACCCGCTAGCCACCTTATGCACCAAGTGCATGTTAGTCGGTGGAACTTGTCTCACGTAAGTGTACGTGTAAGGTCAGTCCGGGCCGCTTCATCCCACAATACCGTCGAAACAAGATTGGACTAGTAATGGTAAGCATATTGAACAAAATCAACGCCCACAACTACTTTGTGTTCTACTCGTGCATAGAATCTACGCAATAGACCTAGCTCATGATACCACTGTTTGGGAACGAAGTAGAAATTCAAAATTTTCCTACGAGTCACCAAGATCTATCTATGGAGAGACTAGAAACGAGGGGAAGGAGAGTGCATCTACATACCCTTGTAGATCGGTAAGTGAAAGCGTTCAAGAGAACGGGGTTGAAGGAGTCGTACTCGTCGTGATCCAAATCACGGGAGATCCTAGTGACGAACGGACGGCACCTCCGCGTTCAATACACGTACAGCCCGGTGACGTCTCCCATGCCTTGATCCAGCAAGGAGAGAGGGAGAGGTTGAGGAAGACTCCGTCGAGCAGCAGCACAACGGCGTGGTGGTGGTGGAGGAGCATGGCAATCCTGCAGGGCTTCGCCAAGCACCGCGGGAGAGGAGGAGAACTTGGGAGAGGGGAAGGGCTGCGCCAGAACTTGGGTGTGGCTGCCCTCCCACCCCCACATATGTATAGGGGCAAAGGAGAGGGGGGCCGGCCCCCTCAGATCCAATCTGAGGAGGGGGCGGCGGCCAGGGGGGTTGCCTTGCCCCCAAAGGCAAGGGGGCACCCCTTTTAGGGTTTCCCCCAAGCACTAGGCGCCTTGGGCCTTGGTGGGGGGGGGGGGGGCGCACCAGCCAACGTGGGGCTGGTCCCCTCCCACACTTGGCTCATGCAGCCCTCTGGGGCTGGTGTCCCCACTTGGTGGACCCCCTGGACCCTCCCGGTGGTCCCGGTACATTATCGATAGCACCCGGAACTTTTCCGGTAACCAAAACAGGACTACCCATATATAAATCTTTACCTCCGGACCATTCCGAAACTCCTTGTGACATCCGGGATCTCATCCGGGACTCCGAACAACATTCGGTAACCACGTATATCTATTCCCTATAACCCTAGCGTCATCGAACCTTAAGTGTGTAGACCCTACGGGTTCGGGAACCATGCAGACATGACCGAGACGTTCTCCGGTCAATAACCAATAGTGGGATCTGGATACCCATGTTGGCTCCCACAGTTTCAACAGGCACATACATGGTCCATGTAGAGCACACTTTTAGAAAAATGGAACTCACCATAAAGAATCCTAGAACAACATTGTACTCGCACATCACAGCAAAATATGGAGATTTATCAGTCCTTCTGAGCTGAAGTTAGTTTGGTCTTGTGGGGAGTAATGTAACCATCCTTCAACTGCTCCTTCTGATGAGAAGATAGACAGTGCTTCTTCATCCTGGCATAATCGGAACTAGTCACTTGACGTACTCCATATTCTTCTTCAGAGGAAGATGATCCTGTTGTGTAAAGACAAGAGGACTACTAAATGCTAGCATCCATGTTTGCTCGAAAAAAAGGAAATGAAATATTTAAAACAGCACAGATGAAGCACTTCCCAAGGACAATACCACCTTTTCGTGACAGTATCTAAACAGTAGCACAACACCAATAGAGATGACAAAGCTCAATCATATGGATGAAATCAGTGGGCGAGTACCAACCTTTGTCAGGAGGCTGATTGTGTTGAGCATACAGATGAAGCACTTCTCGGGAACCATCTGTTGCTATCTACGGGGGTGGCCATGCTTACTATATACTCCTCGATTAGTTTAATGTTTCCAACATCTTCTTGTGCAGTTCCACTAAAATATATGGTATCTTCAAAGAAGATCCCTGTTTGCACAAGTAGAGATAATTACGTATGGCATCAAATCAGTGGCAAAACAATTGCTCGTTCCAGCCATAGCAATAAATTAAGATTTAAAACTATATGATTACTTGTGTCATCACAGTTCCAGTGCTTCATTACAGCACCGGGAGTTGATTTTTGTTTTTCTTCCGCTTGTTCTTCCCCGTCATCACTTGGTTCAATAACAGACAAGCTTCGCCTTCAATGTAAGATTTGGCATGTCAATTAGGGAGCACAAGTATAGTAGTAAACTTAATTTTCTGATGAAAGTGGCAAAATACGGGCCAACAATTGTGAAATATCCTTATCTTACCTCAATGGGATATTACGGTGCACATACAGATTGGAAGTCTTGTCTCCATTTGTGCAGTTCACTAAAATCAAGCAACATTATCGTACAAGTAGCACAACATATGAAAGCAAACTGCAGAATCATGTGAAAGAAGGCTAGTACTGACTTCTCATGATGCGGAATTCAAACAACTCATAAGAAGAAGATCTGAACCAAATTCGCCTTAACGGATAGGAAGTAAGATCTCCTCTTGTGCAGTTCCACTAAGATCAAGCAATCAAGCACCGTTGTCGGTGTGACATTTTGGTTGAACTGCACAAAACACTCTTAAAACAAAAGTGTTCTATTCAGTGCAACAAAAGGTCACAATGGCAATGAGGTGAAGTTGTTGGGGAGCGTAGCAGAAATTCAAAATTTTCCTACGAGTCACCAAGATCTATCTATGGAGAGACTAGCAACGAGGGGAAGGAGAGTGCATCTACATACCCTTGTAGATCGCTAAGCGGAAGCGTTCAAGAGAACGGGGTTGAAGGAGTCGTACTCGTCGTGATCCAAATAACCGGAGATCCTAGTGCCGAACGGACGACACCTCCGCGTTCAACACACGTACAGCCCGGTGATGTCTCCCATGCCTTGATCCAGCAAGGAGAGAGGGAGAGGTTGAGGAAGACTCCGTCCAGCAGCAACACAATGGCGTGGTGGTGGTGGAGGAGCGTGGCAATCCTGCAGGGCTTCGCCAAGCACCGCGGGAGAGGAGGAGAACTTGGGAGAGGGGAAGGGCTGCGCCAGAACTTGGGTGCGGCTGCCCTGCCACCCCCAAATATATATAGGGGCAAAGGAGAGGGGGCCGGCCCCCTCAGATCCAATCTGAGGAGGGGGCGGCGGCCAGGGGGGTTGCCTTGCCCCCAAAGGCAAGGGGGGCGCCCCCTTTTAGGGTTTCCCCCAAGCCCTAGGAGCCTTGGGCCTTGGTGGGGGGCGCACCAGCCCACCTGGAGCTGGTCCCCTCCCACACTTGTCCCATGCAGCCCTATGGGGCCGGTGGCCCCACTTGGTGGACCCCCGGGACCCTCTCGGTGGTCCCGGTACATTACCGATAGCACCCGGAACTTTTCCAGTGACCAAAATAGGACTTTCCATATATAAATCTTTACCTCCGGACCATTCCGGAACTCCTCGTGACATCCGGGATCTCATCCGGGACTCCGAACAACATTCGGTAACCACGTATATCTATTCCCTATAACCCTAGCATCATCGAACCTTAAGTGCGTAGACCCTACGGGTTCGGGAACCATGCAGACATGACCGAGACGTTCTCCGGTCAATAACCATCAGCGGGATTTGGATACCCATGTTGGATCCCACATGTTCCACGATGATCTCATCGGATGAACCACGATGTCAAGGACTCAATCAATCCCGTATACAATTCCCTTTGTCTAGCGGTATTGTACTTGCCCGAGATTCGATCATCGGTATGCCGATACCTTGTTCAATCTCGTTACCGGCAAGTCTCTTTACTCGTTCCGTAAGACATCATCCCGTGATCAACCCCTTAGTCACATTGTGCACATTATGACGTTGTCCTACCGAGTGGGCCCAGAGATACCTCTCCGTCAACCGGAGTGACAAATCCCAGTCTCGATTCATGCCAATCCAACAGACACTTTCGGAGATACCTGTAGTGCACCTTTATAGCCACCCAGTTATGTTGTGACGTTTGGTACACCCAAAGCATTCCTACGGTATCCGGGAGTTGCACAATCTCATGGTATAAGGAAATGATACTTGACATTAGAAAAGCTTTAGCATACGAACTACGATCTTTGTGCTAGGCTTAGGATTGGGTCTTGTCCATCACATCATTCTCCTAATGATGTGATCCCGTTATCAACGACATCCAATGTCCATGGTCAGGAAACAGTAACCATCTATTGATCAACGAGCTAGTCAGCTAGAGGCTTACTAGGGACATGGTGTTGTCTATGTATCCACACATGTATCTGAGTTTCCTTTCAATACAATTATAGCATGGATAATAATCGATTATCATGAACAAGGAGATATAATAATAATAACTAATTTATTATTGCTTCTAGGGCATATTTCCAACAGAAGTAGATAACCCTGTTTACACAGAGGTGCAAAGGAAACAATTAGTGGTCAATAACGGTGGATGACACAGAACTCAACAAAAAGAAGCATCCACCTTATCTAAATGGGAAAGAAAGCAAGATGGTAGCATTTCTCAAACGGTGGCATTGATTAATATTAACATAGAGATTATATTAACAATAAAATTCGTTAAACACGTAATTTTGTTTTAACTGTGGCATTGCATCAATTTTTGAGCGTCATTATTAGAGGATGTTTTTTTACAGGGACATTTTGGTGTAGGAACTAAAAAAACTCCGTGTCAGTCACATCTAAACCAAACAGGAGGGACTTTTCGGGACTAAAAGTGGGCATTTGGGACTAAAGAAAGAAGACCCCGAGGGAGTCTTTTTGGGACTTTTTCCAATAGTTGCCTCTGCCACGCATCGCACCTTGTTTCTATTAGTTCATTACTAGGGGTAACATGGTATTTTATCATGTCATTTAATAACCTCTAGTCCATGTTTAGTCCCTGGAACCAAGCAGGTAGGGACTAGGGAGTTTTTAACCAAACAGGGCCATAGATTAATAACAGCTAATGAGTTGCACGGGACAGTGGACACACCAGCACCATGTGCATCTACCGATGTACTATGGTCATGCACAACCTGTTGCAACAAAGAACAAACAACCAAGGAGCATATTTGTGTTGGTCCCAGTTTTGTTATCTTTAGACACCTTTCCCTATGTGAGCACAGCAAATATAGTCCTGCTCAAACTCTACAGCCTTGTACCTTCCTTTCCTTTTTGAACTAGTACTTTCGCCCCTTCCTTTCCTCTTTGAACCACATCCTAGATTTATGCGATACAACTTTCCCCACTACTTTCCCCCATTCCTTTCCTCTTTGAACCACATCCTAGATTCATGCTATACAAATTTCCCCATTCATTTCCTCTTTGAACCACATCCTAGATTCAAGTTATATACAACTTTTCCCACTACTTTCCCCCACTCCTTTCCTCTTTGAACCACGTCCTAGATTCATGGTATACATGCAGCTAGAGCAATGCATGTGGAGTAAGTAAAATATACCTTAAGGTTCTTGGGGCGTGGTTCGGTGGGCGACGGGACGACAGCGAAGAAGAAGGGTCGGAGGCCCTCCCGCGCCGCTGCCAGGTGGAAAGTGAACAGCAGCGCCAGTAGTGGATTCCCTCCCTCACCGACAGCGACAACGTTAAGCCTCCTTCCCTTCCCGCCGGACGGATCCTGCCGGCTCTTTGAGCAGCAGTGAGGGGAGAGAGAGGCCAACGAAGTCTTGTTTAGATCTGGAGAGGGCGAGAGAGTGTGAAGAGAGCAACTACAAGCGCTAAGGATCCAGCGGGAGAGGGCGAGAGAGTGTGAAGAGAGCAACTACAAGCGCTGAGGCTCCAGCGTGTATATATATACTGGAGAGAGAGAGTGTGAAGCGTGCAAACCCTTGAAAACATTTTGACCAGTCAAAGAATTCTCCTGGTAAAAATTATGCTCAAGTGTAGTTATCGAACCCGATACCTCAAGTTTGATGAGCGAACAGGCTAACCAGCTACACAACCCTCCCGTTATGTTCAACGAGAGGAAAATAACCTTTTATACATTCCTGCATTCGTGTGACAGGCATGCCGTGTTTTTTTGTGTGTGTGGGAGTCATTAGGATTTCAATCATAATCGTGTCATGTGGCTTTGGTGGTAAGACTATCCACAGTGGTGCAGAAATAATGCAGCCTTAGTCACCTTACCTCTCTCCATGTAGTACGTTGGGTCCCACCAGTCAGAGGGTGAAACAAACAAATTAATAAGAAAAATTAAAAGCGCCAGCGGTGTATCTTACTACCTCACACATCTCGCTACTAATTGGGAACACTATCCAATTGATCCCTCTGTTCGCTCACGTACTATTTTAAGTGAATCCTTATTATAACATGCACACAAATTTTGGGCACTTGTATTTGACTTAAGTCAGTGTGCCACTGTATCTCGTATACTTACTACTCCCTCCGTCTAGGTGTAATAAGTCACATTAGAAGGTGCAACGGGACCAAGGTGAGTGCGTGTGCGTGTGTGTGTTTAACAACATGTGTGTGTTAGAGAGTGCGACAGATCGACCTACTCCTACAGAGATATGGTGTGTAGTGTACAATTTTAGCCGCGAGAGTCGGTGCATCCTCTCGTTTCCAGGCGTGTCCGATAGGGACATGCGGACAGCTGCCACGCCCGCAACTGAACAGCTTGGCCCACCCAAAGCCCCTCCACCACCCGCGCGCGCTTCCAGCCCGAAACGGTCAGCGCCGCTCCAAAGAATCGGTGCCGCATTCATGCCCGGGCAGAGCGAACGCGACCTCTCACTGGCGCAAGAGTGATTGTTGCTTCGTCCGTCCAACTTACTTGCTGGGTCTATGTGATTTGACGGCTCATTGGTCTTTATTACTGAGGTGGTAGGACTGCTGGATGTCCCATGCTTTCAGCAAAAGGAGGTAGTAGATTACAATTTTCTCCATTCTTACAACGGAGGAGTGCAAGAGCAGTGAAAACACGTAGGCTCAGTGATTACATGGCCCACCTCACACTATCACCGTGCGACACCTAACTCTTTACATAGTACTCCCTCCGTTCCTAAATATTACTAGATGAGTCCCCGCTCGTTGCCGCGGAACAGCGGTATATCTCTCTGCGCAAAATTATCAATTTCATAGAACTAAAAAAAATCTATAACCGCATGACAAATGTGGTAGCCAAACTAGATAAAGTCCCATCATCATTTAGATCATCCCACATAAGGAAAAAAGGTCAGCCAACTCCTACTGCATAATGGGATTATATTTTTCTTTTTGAAATGTTAATGGGACTTAAAATCTCACTTACATGCATGCTACCGGTGCATGCTTGCATGCAGACATGTTGATGTGATTTAAAACCCACTCACATGCATGTGCCACGGTATTTCTGCATGCTTGCATGTGGCTTAGTGCTGAGTCTCTCAACGTCTAGATCAGACGGCTATTATGACTGATTTACTTCATCTAACGGCTACGTCAATTTTGATGATGTGGCTCAAGGAGAGGATAGAGAATTCCTAGTAATGGGGGCTAGCTATTACTAGTAGATAGGTCTTTGTAGAGATTCCACTAGGTGAACTACATACGGAGCAAAATGAATGAATCTACACTTAAAATGCATCCATATACATCCGCATGTGGTTAATGGTGAAATCTCTACAAAGACTTATATTTAGGAATGGAGTATGTACTAGTATAGTACTAGTACATACTATAATTTATCAGCGAGATAAATTTGTACAATGCTATGAAGCTTCCAGCTCCTGTTACATGTATCTTTCATCCAAGGTTGCCCGTTGCAACATTTCATCAAATAGAAAGGAGACTAACATGCATGCTATTGCATCTCAATGATTGACAGATCATAGCAAATATGTACTCCCTCCGTTCCAAAATAAGTGTCTCAACTTTGTGCAAACTTTAGTACAAAGTTGTACTACTACTAAAGTTGACACTTATTTTGGAACAGAGGCAGCTAAAGAAAAAAATGATCCATGCAGTCCCTAGCCCTTGAACCGTGAACCCTGACCAAGCTTCAATTTGCTAGCAACGTTCAAGCTTCCTAATAAATGAAGTTTGCAACCTTTTGACCATCGGATCATTTTGTGCAGTTTCACCAAAATCGAGATGAGCATCCTTGTGGCAAAGAAATTGAAGAAGCGTGATTAGAATAAGATTACTAGGACTAGTTGATGAGACATAAACTCATTACAAATATAGTACGTAGAAGCCAGTAGAGGTATCAGGTATGTGCGGCGCAAAGAAGTAGAGAAATATCCATAGGGAGTGATGTGGGCAGCTGGAGCAGTGGTGCAAGCCGGCTGTAAAGGGAGTTGTACCCGAGGGACGTAGCTCGACCTTGAGGAGGGCGGCGGGAGGCGGCAACTTCCCACGTCGCGGCAGTGAGCAAGGGAGGCAACATCACCGGCTTTGTGAGAGAGAATGGCGGGGACCCCTGATTGAGACGTGCCGACAGTGGGTTTTCACCGTCGGCGACCGACACCGCATCTACACTAAGCATCCACCCCTTCCCCAAGCGGACGTGATCCGCCGAGATGTTAGAGATGTGGCCACAGTCGTTTTGTGCGAGAGAGTGTGAAGAGAGCAACCCCAGCAAGCAACCGTGTAGGATGGCCCGTCCTGACTATGTATATAGTGGAGCGGTTTCCTTTTCTCTCCATATGAACCTATCATATTGCGTACGTGCCACTGAAGAAAAAAATTATTTATAAATGACGCGGCACCTACTACTCGTTCTCCTATAACCTTGCACTTGGCATCTCCAAAATATTAACCTTGCGATTGGCTCTTCGGCTCTTTGAGAAGTCGAGCAATAATGGTAGTGCAGTATATATCATTCTGGCTATATGAGACTGAATGAATAGCTGCACGTCCACCACGTGGGCGAGGGTCGAGGGGCGAGGGAGAGAGCTACTACATACGGAGCAAAATGAGTGAATGTACACTCTAAAATACGTCTATATACATCAGTGTTTGGAGTATGTACTAGTAGTTCATATTGAAATCTACTAAGGACATATATATTCCAAACAATATGATATAATCTCTATAACCAAGGTAGTAGGGACGAGGAGTAAATGGAGGGAGTAGTAAATTTTTCTCCTCGTCATGCGAGCCACCGCACGCATGGGCGAGGGAGGAGCAAGCTTCACCTCATCCTGCTAGCCATCGCGCCCGTGGGCGGGGGAGACGTCATACTAAGCAAGCTTCTCCTAGTTCTGCGAGTTGACGGGACAAATCAAAAGTACTTCAGTGTATAGAGCCTTGCCTCTAAGGTAGGCCCCACATGGTTTTCCTTTTTTTTTAATTTAACATAACGCGTCAAGTCGCAATTTGTTTGTTCACCCGTGGTAGACGATCCTCCCTCCACCAAGTGGACAACCAGTACACGTGCCAAATTACCACGTGGGCTGCCTTTTTCGTACATAAATGAGCTCCACCGTGTACCCGCGCGGGTGTGGTTGGGAAAGAGACAGGAGTAAGTGCGCTATGCATGCACCTCTTCTCTTTGTGCACGTCCCCCACGTACGTGGGTGTGTGTGAGAGATACAAATCGCGTTTGTGAGTGTTTTTTGTTTTGTGGTGGGGGTGGGGGTGGGGTGGGGGTTGATTTCGTGAATTATTTGTGGGAATATGTGTCGATGACATCTCAAACAAAATTTTGCATGCAATGTGTGTGAAATGGAGGCCTATCCATATCATACATAGAGGGTCGGGCAATCCATGGGAAGAGAGGGAGGGGTCATAGCTATCGATAGAGTCGAAGAGAGGATCAAGTATGGGTGGGTGCGAGATCGATGAAGAGAGCCATCGAAATTGCGTGTGTGTGTGTGCAAGTCAAAGATATAGGGCGACTGGCCTACCGGAACGTTAGAGGGAACATGTCAAGTTCGTGTGT
>NC_057795.1:674317269-674320151 GCF_018294505.1 Triticum aestivum | reverse complement strand
GACTCTTATATGTGTTGAGAAGGAGAGACCCAGCTATGTCATGAGGGAGATCGGTCGACATCCATACATAACTGAAGGACGGGAAATATGATGGGACAGAGAGAGAGAGAGAGGAGAGAGAGAGGGAGGGAGAGGGAGGGATAGGGGTAGAGTGCTGGATGGGTGATGGAGTTGCTTCTCGGAGATGTTGGGAGAGGCCTACTAGACAAACTGAGGGTGGAACTGCAATGTTATCAATAAGAGTGGGGATGTGTTTCTATGTGTGCCTGTGCATGATAGATCTGTCGGGACGCATCCACGGATGATGAAGGGGAACCATGTGTTTGGTAAGCAAACCTAACTAGATCGGTAGATCAATTATTGTTTGTCGAAGGAAGGGAGAGACACAACTAATGAGGTAGATCAATCGATGTGTGGGTAAAAGCGAGTTATAAGGACCTAGCTAGCTCTATGTATAGCGAGAGATCGGTCGGTGTACGTCCATTTGTTAGAGGCAAATAAGGCCCAGCGAGACAGATAGACAGAGAGAATGGAGCTAGGAGGTGGTGCGAGAGGCCCAACTACTAGCTAGATAGGGGGAGGAGTGTGCGGTTGTGAGATCGATTAAAAGAGGGGTGAGAGTTTACATGTGTGTCTGACCATATGAGGGACACGAGGAAAGGACACATAAAGGAGGAGATTGAAGCTGTGTGTGAATGCTGTAGGGAGGCATCGCTGGAAAGGTTTATCGATCGGTGTGTGTCGGAAAGGAGTTGTGGAGACTCTGGGAGAACGACCTAAAGGAAAAAATGAATGTGCCCAGTGGATAGAATGTCGAGGGAGGGGGAGGGCGAGGAGGGCGCGTGCATGCACGAGAGAAAGTTAGTTGTAGCTACAAAGGTTAGAGGACTGTGTGGGTGTAAGAGACTAACAAAGATCATAATTTGATATGAAAGCGGATTCATATATTTGAATAGGAGATCATAGTGTTTTAAACATTGCATGCATAAAAATAGCGGTGATACACGTGATGTGCACATGTTATAGCATAATGTGATAATGCATGGCGTTTGCAACTAACAACTAAATGCCGAACAATCTAAACCATACTATACATCAAACAATCTCACATTTTATTTGAATTTGTGATAATGTGCGGCGTTTGCAGCTTACAACTAAATATCGGGCAATCTAAATAATACTATATATCGAACATTCTCACATTTTATTTGAATTTGTGGTAATGTGTGGTGTTTGCAACTCACATCTAAATACTTGTAGGCGTAGGGGGTGGGGCACCATACATAATGTGATAAACACATTATACATATGAGACATGGTTTAGATTATGAAGATCTAGCTAGAGCTAGAAATGTAATGTGATTTGAAATCAAAATAAAGTGGATTCAAAAAATCTAGTTCGACTTCATATAGTACACATAGTTCATATGTAACTCGATACTGATCATGTGGTGTGCTGTGAAGATAATACACAAACGATGGTTTAACTTGACAATAATGATGATTGTAGATCTTATTAAAACAGAGAAACAAATTCAAATGCTTTGACTTCACAACAATCATTACTGTAGATCTTCTTCAAATTTAGTTCATATTGAAGCGGTAGTATATACGTTTGGAATGCACTAAAACGTTCATTTGAGTAGTAGGTTGCATACATTATACACGTAGCGAAATATTTTAATTGAACATAACATGAATTCATAGTTTTGAATGACATTTGTAGTGCGCATTGATTTGATACAGTACATGTTAGGCTTGTCCGGAAATTTCAACCCGCGCCTTGTTAGCCCGAAATAGTTAAGATATATCTTTGTCTCGTTGTGCTCCGACAACTCCCTCCATCTCAACCCGCGCCTTGCTATTCCAAAATTACAACGCGCGCGAAAACTCCCACCTCCTGTGAAATCCCGACATGCGAAATGCCCGTGGTACCCCTGAACCGAAAGAACCACCTCAAATCGGTGGGGGGGGGGTACTTTCGTAACTTACCCCACATTTCGGACAAGCGCGTCTCTAAACAATGGTTCCCCACTGCCATCCCATCCGCCCACCCATTCGTACACCGAGGTCGCGAAATCCCGCGACGAAACCCCACACCCTGCTCTGTCCGGTAGCCAGCCGGAGCGTCTTCCCCGATGACGTCGTCCACAGCAACACCTCGACGTCCCTCATCCACCGTACCGGATGAGGATCCGTCGTTGATCTCATCGTCCCGCCGGTTCAGCCACCCCGTCCTCCACCTCCAAGGAGCTGCCCCAACGTTCCCCTTGTCTTTCGTGCCACATCCATTCCCACACCGCCGTCTTCACCTGCACCACGGGAAGAGCATCATCATCACTGTTTCCTCGGATGAAGTTGCGGCTTAATCGGCGCCACCAAAGAGGTTGTACACTAATCGCCGCATTTTCTTCTTGATTCGATCTCACGGTGCTGCCGCGCTAGGTCCCGAGCCGATTTGGCGCTGCTCCATCCACGGCGGCGTCGCCGGCCACTTCCTCCACGGTGTCGTTCCCTCGGCGGCGACGTCCACATCAGTAGGAGCTGTTGCTGCTTTAGCTCTCGCTTGCGCTGCCGCTCTGCTCTTGCTCTCGGTCCCCTGCCTAGTCTGCTCTTGCTATTGCTCTTGCTCGCGCTGCTGCTCTCGCTCTTGCTCTTGCTTGCGATGCTGCTCCGATTTGGCTACACTTCAGTCGACTGAATCGACTTTTGGGTCAGTCGATTTCCAAGGGGTGGGCTCGCCGGGTTAAGGAAGAACCAGCCGCAGCGGGGAGGGGGCTCACCAGAGAGGTACCCCACTATCTATCTTAGGGTTCAGGATGGGGGTTGTGGTCGCCGGCGGTGGCGGGGCGGTGGCGTGGGGATCGCCGGAGAAAAAGCTC